>NC_041395.2:67699634-67702134 GCF_900747795.2 Erpetoichthys calabaricus
AAAAAGGCGGTTCATGCTAGAAAACCCTCAAATAAAGCTGAATTACAACAATTTTGCAAAGATGAGTGGGCCAAAATTCCTCCAGAGCGCTGTAAAAGACTCGTTGCAAGTTATTGCAAACGCTTGATTGCAGTTATTGCTGCTAAGGGTGGCCCAACCAGTTATTAGGTTCAGGGGGCAATTACTTTTTCACACAGGGCCATGTAGGTTTGGATTTTTTTTTCTCCCTAAATAATAAAAACCACCATTTACAAACTGCATTTTGTGTTTACTTGTGTTATATTTGACTAATGGTTAAATGTGTTTGATGATCAGAAACATTTTGTGTGACAAACATGCAAAAGAATAAGAAATCAGGAAGGGGGCAAATAGTTTTTCACACCACTGTATATACATATATATATATATATATATATATATATATATATATATATATATATATATATATATATATATATACACATATTATATATATATATGTAGATATGTATCTATACTAATTAATAAAAGGCAAAGCCCTCAATGACTCACTGACTGACTGACTGACTGACTCACTCATCACTAATTCTGCAACTTCCCGTGTAGGTGGAAGGCTGAAATTTGGCAGGCTGATTCCTTACAGCTGACTTACAAAAGTTAGGCAGGTTTCATTTCGAAATTCAACGCGTAATGGTCATAACTGGAACCTCTTTTTTCACAATATACTGTAATGGACGGAAGCTCGATGGTTGTGGGAGAAGGAGTTGAGTGTCACGTCATCACGCCTCCCACGTAATCACGTGAAAAGACTGTGAACGCAGTAGGGAGAAATGAAGGAGGAGCC
Organism: Erpetoichthys calabaricus; assembly: GCF_900747795.2. NCBI lineage: Eukaryota > Metazoa > Chordata > Cladistia > Polypteriformes > Polypteridae > Erpetoichthys > Erpetoichthys calabaricus. Next base: position 67,700,458 of record NC_041395.2, read on the forward strand.
GCAAACAGCAAAGAACAAAAAAATTCATTAAACAATTGAGAAGGGAGCGATACAATAAGAAGCAAGCGAGTGAAGCATACAAGCATCTTCATAAGGGAAACAAAGCACGGTGTAAAATGTAAGTTTAAATTAAGTTTATAGAAACGCTCCGTTGCGGATTGCAATAACATATTTGCGAGATAAAAGAACACAGTAGGGAGAAATGAAGGAAGAGCCGCAAACAGCGAAGAACAAAAAATTAATTAAACAATTGAGAAGGGAGCGAAACAATAAGAAGCGAGTGAGTGAAGCATACAAGCATCTTCATAAGGGAAAAAAGCACGGTGTAAAATGTAAGTTTAAATTAAGTTTATAGAAACGCTCCCGCTGCGGATTGCAATAACATATTCACGAGATAAAAGTTTAATGAGAAGACTTGAGGTATAAAGAACCACACGCCGTAGCGCAACGTTAGGGGCTTCACCTCTGGCGCTGACGTTCGAGATTCGATTCCCGAGAGGGGATGCAATGAGTGTGTACGCATGAAGAGCACAGAATTAGGGCGAAACACGTGAGCCGTACTCTTTGCATAATTTGAAAGTAAACAATTTCAACCATTCTATGATCTGCTTCTCGCAACTGAAAGACAGCACATGGTGCATGTTAGCCGACTTGCTGAACGCAATGTTAGGGGCTTCAACTCTGGTGCTGACGATAGAGATTCGATTCCCGAGAGGGGATGCAGTGAGTGTGTACGCCTGATGAGCCCAGAATTAGGGAGAAACACGTGTCGCATACTCTTTGCATTATTTGAAAGTAAACTATTAAAACCATTCTATGATCTGCTTCTGGGAACAGAAAGAGGACACGTGGCGGACGTAAGGCAACTTGCTGACAAACCACAAGCGTGACCTGGCAGATAACCACCCATACAATCAGATTGTGATTCAGAAAACGAATGCCATGAATGTAATTACCACGATCTACATACTGTCAAATAAACGAAACACACGCCGTAGCGCGACAGCTGTGAAAAGGGAGGTTCACAAAAAAACAGATCCTTAACAAATTGTTATTGGTATATTTTCGATCCGTTTAAAAAGGTTTTCTTTTCTTCTTAATAAAAAATTAAAAGCAGTACTTCGCCGAAACGAAGCGCGAGAATTTGGCTATATATATCTGCTTCTCGCAATTAAAAGAGGCCATATAGCGGATGTTAGACGACTTGATGACCAAGCATAAGCGTTACCTCCCAGGTAACCACCCATACAATCAGATTGTGATTCAGACTAGGAATGCAATGAATATAATTACCCCGATCTACATACAAGACGAAAGTCTTGCAACATTCAAAGATGATGGTTTGGGATAAGTACACCATGGAACATAAAAGAGCTTATGAAGCCTTGAACCGAAAAAAGCAAGATCTCAGAGATCGTAAAAAAAAAAAAAAGGAGGTAATGTCGTTTTACTCGCTGTAGATTTTAGTCAAACATTACCAGTTATTTCACGAGGGAGACCAGCAGATGAACTCAACGCGTGTTTAAAATCCATGCTTCTCCCACGGTCGGTTATATGTCGCGTGTTCTCGGGTAGGTACACCAAAAAATGTATTCATTTAAGCATGTAATGGGCAAACAAAAAATGAGGTATACCCGAAGGCACTGCAGTAGTACTCAATGTAACTTTACTTCTTAA
>NC_041395.2:68007134-68134634 GCF_900747795.2 Erpetoichthys calabaricus
CCTCGTATATTTACCGTTTTGAGTAGTGAGTTGCTCTTATTGTTAATATTATACAACAAACACATGCATTTGATTTGCGTCTGTAACAGCCACTGTAAATGTATAGTACTTGTAAAAGTTACCTTTTTTTTCTCCCAGTTTTATTTTCTCAGTCACGATCATGATACTACCGCCTCCCCAGGGATCTGACGCTGTTACTTTTTATCTGAAACTAGGAACAACTGTAGATGTGGGTGGTGTTTTGAGATAATCGAACTGGAAATTCTCTGATCTGGATGGATAAAAGCTGACACACAAACGCTGGCGAATCTGCCTTATTCGTATGTCATTGTCACTTGATTTTTTTTAATTCAGTTTTATTGAGTGTTCCAGCTTATGCTGAATTAGGATGCACCTTTTGGTCTGTGATGTCAAAGCCACACTGACAAAAAAAACAGACACAGGTATATATGATATTTGGAATTATTTATTTTATGACCTTATAGTACATTTCGGGAAAACATTGTGGCACGGATGCAACATTATTCATATTATTCATATTCTTTCATGTACCTTCTTGCCATTGTAATCGGTGACCGCGTTCCCCTCCGCCCCCCCCCCCCCCGACTTTGTCCAGTCTGCACAGGACTCCAGGACATTGTGGCATAGCGGGTCCACAGCTCCCATCAAAAGCCTGTTTTAAAATAAATGATCACCGCGCTCGCGGCTTAGCGAGGGGGCGTGGTGGTTGTGTGGCTGAAGCGGTTCTCAGGGCAATTCGTGATGTGGGAGTTTCTCTCCTAAGTGCACAGATGAGAGACCACCCGCATCCGTGATTGTTCCTGGGGATGCTTATTTGCCACAGCTGCCATGCCCTCTTGATAAATAGACGCACAAGTTGGCTAAAGGAAGGAAGGAAGGAAAATGAAAGATTGATGGAACAGAGGTTTCAGGAGAAGGAAGGAAGCAGCAGGAGGAGAAAGTCGGTGCGGGAGAGTGAGTGCAGGCTCGTGTGCAGCTGTAAAGGTAGCTTGGGTGTTAGGTCGACACCCGAGGAGTAGCAGTAGTGGTCGCTCCTGCTAGAGTTGATTCTGAAGGGCGGGAGTGACCGGAAGGCGGATGACTCTCCGTGGAAGGCAGCGGGAGTCGGGACTTGGGGTGTGTATTCCCCAGCGTGGGCGCCCTGGTCGCTGTCAGGAGGAGCCTACCGGAGCCAGGGATCGGAGAGGCGAACTGAACAGCAGAAGTAGGCAGGGTGAAGGACAGCTGCAAGTAGGGCAACTCCCCTGTTGAGAAGCCCAGACGGGGGAAGCAGGGGGGCCGCCAGTAGTAGAAGAAGGATGCACCGGATTTTTAAAAGGACAGCTTTCTGCATTATTTTAACCTCGTTGTTTTTAGAAGACTTTTTTTCTATTGTTTTTAACCTCCATGTTTCACAATTGTTTTATGGATTATTTATTTATTGAAGACTTTGAAGCACTGCACTTTATTTAATTTGGACACTTTGTTTTTGTTGGATTTTAAATAAAAGCACTTGACACTTTTGCACCATCCCCTTGCTATGTTGTTGCCTCACTGCTTAGCTCATCGGTAACATTACCGACGGTGTCAGGTTAAGGGCTCTCGGACAGCAGACAGGAGCATGTAGCAAACCCGCATCATCACAGACATGTAGAGGAAAGAATGTTCCTCTGCAAGGTGAGCCATGAACGCTCTTCTTTTCTCAGTGGACCCCGTACATGCCTTGCACAGTACAAATCAGAAAACATCATCGCACTAATGCAATGTTATTTGAAAACGAACAGATCAGGTATAAATTACTTGTAAAAGTTAGCTTTTTTCACTTTTATTTTCTCAGTCTCGTTCACGCTGTCCCTTCCCTCCTGATCTGACCCTAACTAACTAACAGCGCCAGCATAAATTCTCAAGAGACGGCGACATCACAGCTCCAGGATGCTTGTGTTTCTGATGCTCGTGCATCACGGTGGTGCTGCCATGAAAAGAAAACTCCGCTTTGCATAATCTGCATTCAACTTTTTTTTCTTTTTCGGTGAAGTGCTCCCACACTTTAGAAAGTTTCTGTCTCAAATTTTTTTTCATCTCCTTCCCCCTCCTCTATCTGACTCACCATTGTAACCACATTTATTTTCCTCTACGTTCTTCTTCTCCTCAGATGTTCTTTCTTCGTTGGTAGGACTGTGTGCAGTCCTGACAAACAATAACACGATCCTGCTCCCGGACGTTCAAGTAGTGCATTGCAGTTACAAAAACCAATGTGGTTCTTTGTGACTGGAGCCTATATTGAAGGTTCTGTTTATGAGGTGTCGACAATTTATTGTAGTCGACGTTTTCGATTACGTCAGCTAATCATTGCAGCCCTAAAGAACTGTGGGTCTATCATGTAATGCCATTTAAAAGAGCGGTAGTTAAGTAGCAACCATCCTGGATAGGCTTTTTCAATTGGTTGAGCTTCATTTGCAGGATTAAGGGTTACTTAAATATATCTACTATTGGTATAGTGTGCATTACACTTCATAGATCTTGTTTACTTTACATATTATTTTAAATATGTGGTTTTGTATCTAAATCAGAATTTAAAATGTTCTAATAACCCGTGGTTCAGTTTTATGTGTGGCCTTTTGATGTTTGTCTCCTGCCCTAACATGTATTGACTAGGAAGATGTTGATGCATCTTGTGGCAACAGCAATTGTGTTAATGGTAATTCTAACTTCGTGTTAGTGGTTTGCACCAGTTGGAGTGCTACTGTGACAAGAGCTTTTTGTGGTTGTCTAGCATCGGGTGTCCATGATGCCATAAATCTAATGCGATCCCTATTGTGGTTTTTGATAGCACTTACAATAGGGATGCTCTGACCAGGTTTTTTAAGGCCAGTACCGATCACTGCTTTTACAGTACTTGATTGGCTGATTCTGATGCCAATTCTATTTTTTCCTTTATCCCTTTAAAAAGCTTTTTACACTAAGCTCCTGTAGAACAAAATGCTAAAATGTATTTTTATAATTAAATTATAGATCACAGGTGTTAACTGTTCATTCTTTAATAACAAAATTAAATTCAGTAGGCTTAATTTTCAGTGGCTATAAAAATAGTAAAATAAAAGTACTTTAAAATACATTAACTAATAGGTACAAAAGAAAAGAATGTGTGCATAATACATATGGCATAAAAGAAAATAAAATGCTTCTCAATTACAAGCTGTTGTATTGTTTAATTTTTTTCTGTAATGTACCTGTAATCTGAAACAAGACTTAATAAAAAAAGAGTTTAACATTTCTCTAAAACAAAAAAAAAACAAATTGTATATATATTTCTTTTAAAATATACATTTACTATATTTATACAGGTGTGCTTTTTTTCTTCAGTGTATCAGCTAGACATTCATAATTCTTGAGGTGTTATTATAAATATGGATTAAAATATGTAGTTCTTGTTTCTTACCAAAACGTATGCTGTAAGACACACAGCGACAAATAATAAATACAGTAAAAATCTTTAAAAAAACAGCTGCAAATGTATCAAATGTTTATCAAGAAGACACAAGACTAACATGCTTAACGGGTTTAGAACTAAAAGATGCATTTTTCTGTTAAGTTAACAAGCCTATTGTTTACTAAGCAGCAATTTCAAATTTGTCTTTGGTCTTTTTCTAAGCTACTGCACTTAAAACAAGCTTGCTGTCCAAACTCAAATGGCATCAGTTTTAAAGGACAGGTTAAATAAGGTGCAAGTTCATTAAAGAAGCTTTTCTTGCCATTTGTCTAACTGTACAGGACGACTCCTCAGATTCCCTTTTCTGTTTATTACTCCACTTTCTTTAAAAGGCTAATATTCCAATTGCCTCTCACTCTGCTAAAACAAGCCTTGAATTGCTGGAGGAAGTTTGCTGCAAAAAAAAAAAAAAGTCTCAACTACTGCAACTAAATTACCATAAAGCTTAGAAAAGCAGGAGCTGAAACAATCGGCTTTTGTGATTGGCCAATTTACCAATAACCAATAGTCTTATTTAGTGAAAAATAGGAGCATCCTTAAATCAGAAAAATTCTTAAAACATGAGATACAGTTGGTTATGCTTTTTTTGTGTGCCCCCACTCCAAATTAGAGCACAGGCAGGATCTGAAACCTCAACCTTAGTCTTCCTACACTTTATTTGTAGGAGTAAATCTAAAGGCAATACTGATTTTACCAGTCAATAAAATGTATTCCTAATGCGGTTAGAGTGTAACATTTTAATGCACAAAGTAGGGAGCTTTTAGTGATGCTCCAAACTGTGCTTTTCAGATTACACAAACACCTTGCAAAAATGTTTAAACTACAGATACTATATCTATGGTTTCGGGACAGTGAAAGATCTTGTACTATACATTTGGCAGTTTTACTCCTTTTTAAATTTGAAGTGTTGGTGTGAAGTAAGTTAATTGGTTTTGGTCAACAGTGCTGATGTATATTAATATGCTAATTGTTATCTCACATTATTGTTTCCTCCAGTTTGAGCTATGGAACTTCTCATCCATCACATCCAGACAGTGAACTGCTCCACAGGCAGACCTACACAGCCTCTCATCAATTGCCTGGCTATGCCACTGCACACCATCCCACAGGTTACTTACTTTTCCTTTATTTAAAGTCTTTTGTTTCATTTAAATTGTATCAAAAATTGTTTACTTTCTGTTGATGACTGTATATTCTAAAGTATTGTACCTGTATAATACAAAATGTAACAGAGACAGAGAGATCCTGTTCACCCAGTTGTAGTAATAGGTAGATAACTTTACTGCTTGCTTTCTTTGAATACTAATACAGTGATTTCTATATGCAGTTAGGAAAAAATGTGTAATCTTGCAGTAAAATGTTTTAGCCGTTTCTTCTATGTCTATTTTAAACGATGGGTATATTTTTCATTTTGCCTGAATGTGATCAAATTAGAATTTGATTAATAGAATGGTCACATTGATACAACTGAGGACTTTACCATGCTGAAAAATGTATTTGTTGCAGTTGTATTAGATTAATAGTATTTCTTTAGTTTTCTAAATGTTACAAACATATTTATGAAAAAGTATTTAATTAAATGTCATGTTCCACTGCATATTTTATTTGCTGTGGGCTTTTCTGGGGTAGCCCACAGTTGCTGTAGCCTTAAAGACCTTAGTACAATTCCAGGACCAGGTGCCCCATGTATAAACAGTGTATATACACAAAAATGTTGCATATGCCTGCTTCCACACTCACATTGTGATGTATAAAAACTAAAAATGGCATAAGCCACGCACATTCTCACAGCAGCTTCCCCCCTTGCTGGCGGCACCCAGCATCAAAGCAGTGCTACTGTTTCTGTGTGGTCTTTTTTTTTTTTTTCAGATTTGCATCAGCGACGCGGGATTTATCAAATACACCAAAATTAAGTGCATATGGTTTACAAATTTAATTCACTTGACTAACCATTCTGTAACATAAATGGGCACAGAAAGAACAAACTATTCCAAATAACATAGCTGCTTTAACGTTGTTCTAATCAGTGCACCACTCAGAGTATTTTATCCCATTGTGTGTATGCGTGGTATCATAGATGCACAGCAGCAGAGCGGGAAGCTCTGTGGCAGGTAAGGCGGGTATGTTTTTCCTTGCCTACACTTCACTGAGTAGGACCTCCACTTTGCATTCACTGAAGTTTTTCTACACCCTGTGCTTTGCCATTGTCTTTTCACAAAACGCTGGATGTAAGGAGCTATTTATATTGAGTTGCATATTTAAAGGAGTGTAATTATGGGAGGAGTCGCAGTGGGGCGGCAGGCGTGTGCAAGTGCATTACATTTCGCAGTGACCAGGATTTATGAAGTGGAAGTTGGCTTACACACAGTTTGTGCATCTGAATTTTTTTGTGCGTACATATTCCCAGGATTGGTTCCCTGCCTTGTGCCCTGTGTTGGCTGGGATTGGCTCCAGCAGACCCCCGTGACCCTGTGTTCGGATTCAGCGGGTTGGGAAATGGATGGATGGATTTTTCCACTTTTGTCCATATACCATGTTTTAGTGTGAATTCTACATACAGCTGTTATACATGAGACCCCAGGTCACCGTCAGTGTTGAGTATGTGAGATATTTCTGGGTACTCCGGTCTACAGTCACATCCCAAAGATATTCTTAATAGGGTAAATGGCATGGTTGCATTGATTGTGTTCATTACTATATCCTGCAATAGAATAGTATCCAAAATGGTGGTTTCTTGCTGTGTGTTGAGGGCTGACAGTCTAATTTCTTGCTCTTCACAATGAGAAAACTGGATTCAGAAATGTAATTAACTTTACTGATTTTGTAAGGTATTTAGATTTTTAAGAATATTTTGTGTGTTTGTCTCCTACTGAGCATGCTACTATCTTTAAATGTGTACTTTGTCCTATATGATGTTAAAATTTTTCCGCATTATATATTATGGAATTATATTAATCTTTCAAATCTGTTCATGTATGTAATCCACTAAGCGTTCTGTATTTATGTCACTTGTTTGCCACTTGTTTTACAAATTATTCTTGCAACTGACTTTGCAAAAAATAATAACATTGCATGTCCTGAGATGCGACTATTGTGCAGGCACACATCGCAATAACGATGCTGAAGTGATATATTGTGCAGTCCTAATATCAATCAAACCATATGATGATATGGCAGACCCCCTAAAAAAGTCACAGTGGGTGCAACTGGGGAATTAGTCATTTAATTATGGGTTGGATTAAAATGAGAGTCTCAGACAGCAATCAACAGAAACTGGCAGGAAATGAGTGCTTTCCCTTAAGTTGACAGATGGCAAAAAGAAAACCTTATTAGTTATACATAAGGTATCACTGTCAATTGTGGGCATTCCCACAGTAGCCTTTGAATACAGTCAGAGGTCCAGTCTTTTTAAAGTTTTCTGTTGTAGTGAAAGTAATGGTTCACAGAAAACACCTTAATTTGGTATAAATGACTACTCCTTGGATGTGTGAATGCACTCAACAGGAATTGTACAAATGCTGATTATAGTTCTACAATAGGTTTGTTAACACTAGAATCCCTGAAGCCTATGAAAAAAGCCGTAGGGCCGGGCCACCTTAAATTCTTTTGCGTCTTTGTTTTGAAAATGTGTCAATTAGAAACTGCAGCAGGCAGCTTGCTCACTCGTCCCTCACCGAGGCAGCTGAAGTCAAGTCAGACGCTGAAGTCTTTTTATCTAGGAATTAGGTGTTTGGAATTGTATAGGGTAAATAATATATTGTTATTTGGAATACATACATTTCATGTATGCTCCGTGTCTAAAATGATCTGGGTAAATGTAGGATGACAGGAAACATGAGGCAAGAATTGTTGAACATATAACTAAAACAGAAACATTTTTCATGTTATAATAGTAATTGACAAAATGCTGACATGAAGTGTATAATGAGTGAAGACTGAAGTCTAAATATCAAACACTTTCACAAAAGGTATAACAAATCAAGTGTACCTTTATTCAACAATATAACCAAAAAAAAAATTATTCAATTTGCATGTTGCTGTCAATATGTAAAAACTGAAGCCCAAATATCAGTTGAATGGCTGGCTTAGAGGTAAGAATGGTTGCTTCTAAATCAAGAGGTCGATCCTGGTTCGAACCCAGGTCTTCCCTGCATTTACTGTTTTGAGTAGTGAGCTGCTATTATTATTATTACATAATAAAACATACATTTGATTTGAGTCTGTACCAGCAAGTGTAAAGTTTAAAGTGTAAAATAATGATTTTTTTATAAGAAAAATAAAAGTAGCCATTTATTTTGTCTCATCAATAGGAGATAAATAGAAAATTAAGAAGTGTATAGATTCAATTTACTTTCTTTTTAAGAAAATTGCCAAAATATAACTAGTAAGCAATACATTGATCCAAGCAAAAGAAAACATGTTTCATGTAAATTAGTGATACTTAATACCCCCTTGTACATAAAGATTGCATAATGGCAGTGATGCAACAGAAGTGGTGCATGTCACCAGCTACACAGAATTAAGGATTTAAGAAATTAAGGGAAAATCACAACTTTGGAGTAAGAATGGAGAAGCTTTGTTCAATCTTGGCATGTCTAAAAAGAGAAGGTCAACAGACAGGCGTAACGGAGACTACTTGAAGGGACAGTCCTTCACCTTCTTCTCTTAAGTTTCTTTCCAATTTTTTTTTTTTTTTTTAAAACCAGATATTTCACCATGATCACAAATGGGACCCAGAAATTATACTAAGTTAGATAAGCTTTTCTCTAGTTTAGTCCTGGGGCCCACTGTAGCTATACATTTTTGTTCTAAACAGTTTCACAATCAATGAGTCATTTTTCCTCTAACTGATCTTATTGTTGCTTTCTTATTCTGAATTCAGAAAGGCAGAGAAGTTTGAGAGTAGGAAATTTAGAAAATGTTTTCTGCCAGAGTTTTAAGCGCTTAACTGTTTTTTTGTGTGTATCATTTTCCTAATAATTCACCTTTTTTCTGTGGAGTTTGCTCCCTCAATTTTAATTTAACAATGACAATTAATGAACTTGATTCTTTAACTGAGCACGAGGCAGGAACAATCCATGAACGTAGCGCCAGCGGCTCGCTAGCGCTGAGGCAACGTGTAGTTAAAGTTTTCTCTGTATAATAAACACATTTTGCTGCATTTCATCATAAAAATTATATTGTCATCATATGTAAATACGCGCTTTATAAAGTGGCTCAGGTTGTGCAATATTAGAACTGTATCACAAGTTTACAGTAAGGTAATTTTACTTATAAGTACAAACAGTTCTGCCAGGAGCACTTGATGGACTGACTGAGTGCATTTAGACTTCTTGGGATGAAACTGTTTCTGAATTGCGAGGTCAGTACAGAAAAGGCTCTGAGGCGTTTGTCATATGAGAGCAGTTCAATAGACATCATGGCTGAGGCAGCGTGTGCTTGATGCTGTATACCGATAATTCTCTTTCCGATCAGCTGCTGTACAGCTATGATTCACACTGAGATACAGTGATATACTCTGAGTAGTGCAGTGAGAGTAATATGGAAAAAGATGACCCGATATGGCAACACCTAACAGGAGCAGCTGCAAGAGGAAGAAGGTGCAGCAAGAGTAACAACGCTAAAGCAGTTATGGTATTTGGAATAGTTTGACCATTCTGTGGATCATTATATTGTTACAGGTTAATTACAATCAGATGCATTAAACTAATAAACAATATGCGGTTAATTTCAGTGTATTTATAAAGCCGCATCAGCGAGGTGGATCTAAAAAAGAAAAGAAAAACCACACAGGAACAGTAGCACTGCTTTGACCCTGGGTGCCGCCATTCTGCAAAACCGAGTGGAGAACTTGCGTATGCCAGGGTATGAATGCGGATCTAAAAAAGAAAGGATAACCACACAGGAACAGTAGCACTGCTTTGACCCTGGGTGCCGCCATTCTGCAAAACCAAGTGGAGAACTTGCGTATGCCAGGGTATGAGGTACCGTGGAAATGTGCGCGGCTTTACGCCAAGTTTAGGTTTTATACATCGCGATTTGAGCGTGGAAACGTTCGTACGCAACATTATTGTGCGTACGCACCATTTATACATGAGGCCCCAGAACACCAGAAAAGGTGGAAGGAAAATTATTATATTGATCATAAAATTTTAACAAAACATTATTTAAAAAAATACTCCGTTATCTCCAAGTAACATATAGAAATGCTTGCTATATTTCAGTAAACCAGCTTTTTAAATTCATGAATTGACACCAAAATATACAAACTGGGAAATACCAAATTGTGTAATTAAGAGAGGAATGCAATTAAAACCAGAAGTTGGTTGAGCCAAAAAGCTGCAGTCACAGAGGTTGTTCCTAGACTGAACTTAAGATCCACTTATACTAAGATTGTCACTTTCAACTTCCTTGGTCATTTACAGCTCATTATCAATTGGCAAGAAAGTCAAATGGTGTCTTCTTGGTGGAAGTTTTTCATCTGTTCCTCCTGCACCTATGTACACTGTGTAGTGTAAATGTCATTTAGCAACCTGGTTGTTGTATATACAGTGGAACCTCGGTTCACAACCATAATTCGTTCCAAAACTCTGGTCGTAAACCGAAGCAATTTCTCCCATAGGATTGTATGTAAATACAATTAATCCATTCCAGACCATACGAACTGTATGTAAATATATATATTTTTTTTAAGTTTTTAAGCACAAATATAGTTAATTAAACCATAGAATGCACAGCGTAATAGTAAACTAAATGTAACAACATTGAATAACACTGGGAAAACCTTGAACAACAGAGAAAATTAACACTGCAATAGTTTGCGCTATATATAGCGCTACCAACTGCTGACTAAAAACACTTATTTTAAAGAGTTTTAAGCACAGGGAAAAAAATGAACATTTGAAAAAATCCGTAATTTAATAAACCACCAAGAAAAGTAACATTGCAACAATGCACGCTACGAACCGATCGCTGTAAACAGAAGTGAAAACAAAATCAAGCCTAGTGCATTCTTTAACTGCCTTCCTACCTTATGCGTCCAACTCTTGCGCTGCCTATGAGTGCGTCTCTCCCTCTCTCGTGTGTGTGTGTGTGTGTGTGTGTGTGCATGCATCTCTCTCTCTCTTGCTCGCTGCACAGGAAATGCACAGGGAGAGACTGAACATGTACAAACCGAAAGGGAAACTGGCTTGTTCGTATACCGAGTGTGTGGTCATAAACCAAGGCAAAAGTTTGGCAAACTTTTTGGTCATAAACCGATTTATACGTGTACCGAGACGTTCATGAACCGAGGTTCCACTGTGCAGTGCATTCCATAATGTTGCCCTTTGCCCCCTATTAATTCAGACCCATTGTGTTAATGTTAAGTTTAAGAGCCATTACTTTTGCTTTCTAAAATTGACTACAAATTACCTTCTTCCCTGTTCTGTCTTGCAGGGCATCCTTAAATTAAGTGCTTAGGTTGTGTTTAGGCTTCCAATTTGGCTTAATTTTCTCAATTACCCTTCACAGTGCATTTCACTGTCGACTTTTATCTTTCCTCATGTCCAAACCTCAGCCTATTTCACCTCCTTTACTAGATCTTTCTTTTAATTCTTAACTCATTTTCATGGTACTTGTATGTGTGAATCTGAGAGCGAATGTGCCCTGCAATGACCACGGATTCCATCCTGCCAGCTGCTTTCCAGTACACTGTACTGTGCACATCTGCTCCCACAGCCTGCATTAGGTCATCCGTTTAATGAAACAGATTTGCCATTAAAAATCAGATTATGGGGCACATTCTTCACATCTCACTCTTGCTACCACCATTAAGTCTGCAACTCAATCCATATTCAGCACATCAGTAAAATTTATATAACAACTTGATGATTACTGTATCGCTATCCAACACTCCTCATTCATTCAAAAATTTCAGTATTGTCACCTATAGACACAAGTACACTATGTAATTAATATTTAAATATTATTTGATTTGTGCTTTAATTAACTTTGTAGACTTGGATGCCTTTTTTTGCTGTATATTTACGTATTGATTTAGGCTGCATTCACTTTGTGGTTGAAAATAAAAGTGTTATGTTTATACAAGGAAAAGCAGATGCTGTAATGCTGTACACTATTTACTGTAAGAATCATTTTCAGTTGTAAGACAAGGCCTTTTTCAAGTATAAACATCCAAGGAAAAAGTTCAAAATAAGAAAGGTGTAAGTCAAGCACAAGATGTTTCATATAACCATGAACATGCTAGAATTTTCTGAGTTACAGAGGAAGCAGGCAGACATTTTGGGCATCTGTATTAACAGGCTAATTATCTTAAGCAATATCTGAAAAGATGATTAAAAAGTACAGTTGACACATTCTTCTGCTCTCTGGATGTTTATTACAATGGTTTACAAATGTTTGTCCTGTTACACAATATGCACTTAAAACTTGAAGCTAAGTGCTGTTTTTCTCTGATATTAGAGTGTCTTTTGCTGTTATTGAATTGTTTGGTAAGTGTGTGATGAAGGAATAAGCAATTAGCAAAAATATTGAGATAAAAGAACCGTTTTTTTCAGAGAACATGTGCCCTATGCAAAATAGAGACTACTGTTCTGAACCCAGTTATAGGAGGCCCATTTATTTGGAAGTAACACATCTCCAGACCTATGCCAAAGTGATATATCTTAATATGCTAAAGAATATGTGGAACTGTGACAATGGATCTCTCATGTATCCCAGACTGGGGTTGGGTGTCAGCAAGGACCTGATAGACAAACTTATAGACAGATTGATCTGTACTTGTCCCCAGGTGGAAATTTGGCTTTTTACAGATGCTTTTTAAATAGATACATAAATAGGTCGATAAGTAAGTAAATAAATAAATATACACTCACGCTTTGGTCTGAACAAAAAACAAGACTAAAAAAGAAGAAAAAAAAAAAAAACTTTGGCTGTCACAGTTACAGTGAGTGTTACCGGCCCAGCAAACCACAGTGTAGGAAATTGCAGTGGCCGTCTCAGAGTTATAAAATGTGAAGGATGTCACTTCCCACATTAAAGGAGTACAGTCTCCTATGGATAAAGCGCCTGCTCTTCCTTTTCTTACATGGATCGTCTGTGTTCTGAGACCAGTCCAACCTGTCATTAATGTGGACCACCAAGTACCTGTAAGAATGGACCACCTCTACATTCAATAGTGACCAGACATAGAGGTGCTTTGGTGTGTTGAAAGTCAAAAAATCCGTTTCTTGGTTTTGCTGATATTAAGATGCAGACAATTCTCTTTGCACCAATAAACAAAGTTCTCCACCTGACTCCTACACTCTGTCTGATCCCCTTTATTATCAATACACTCCATACTTGCAGAATGATCTGAGAATTTCTGCAAGTCACATGACCTGGTGTTATATGTGTAGTCTGGGGTGTACAGAGTAAAAAGAAAAGGAGACAGGACTATTCCATGTGGTGCTCCAGTGTTACTCACATTTGTATCAGAAACACAGTCCTTGAGTCTCACAAACTGTAGTCTGCTGGACAGACAGTCCATTATTCAGGATACCATAGGCACATCCACTTGCATGTGTCTGAGTTTACCCCATTACAGGGATGGCTGGATAGTATTGAAGGCACTGAAGAAATTAGAGAATATATACATCACAATGCTGCCAGCCTTGTCAAGGTGAGAATAAGCCTTGTGGAGCAGATAGATAATTGCATCTTCAACTCCAATCTTTGTTCAATAGTTAACAATGTAAAGGTCTGACTTATGCCTACCTAAGACACCAGTGGCAAAATTCCTACAGCTTTTTAATCCAGTGTAAGCAACAGATCCCTGCTCCCACTCTACATCAACTAAGCTTAGGTCCAGCTTCTGTTATCTGTAGTCTGTACTCCTTGCTGCTTATTGTGTGGTTTAAAACAAAGTCAAGATTGCCCTCCACTCCAAGGGGAAATCCTAGTGCTAGAACTTAACAGTGGAATACAGTCTGCAACAAAGATGGGCATCATATGATTCTAGTTTTGCTTAATGACAGTGCAAGAGCACATGCAAGAGACACCGATCATAAAGGTAATACGTTTGTTTTACTGAAAAAGAAAAGAAAAAAAAAAAAAACTTACCAGACTCCAAGCAAACATATTTTAAAATAGCAAGAAAGGATCACCCTTGAAACCTCAAAGACTACAAGAACAGTACCACCATTGTGAGCTGCAACTAAACTAAGAGAAAATCATTTGGACAAAAAAAAAAATAAAAGTATGCTCTCCTACCATATGTGCAGTGAATATATCTCTGTGCATCCTAAAAGCTTTCAGGCAAACAATCACCAATAATTCCTGAGATGATGGGAACTGGACAAAGGCTAAGTATCAATGCTTTGTACATTAAGATCAGAGGCTGAAAATATTTACCACTTGTAACTAGCGTAAAGCCAGTGAATGTTTTTGCATACGTATTTTTTGTTGTTGGTGTTACTTACGATAAAGTAATAACTAATATGCCAGATAAATCTTTAGATTTTAAAAAGGTTTTTGTCTTCAAATTTAATAGAACAGCTAAACTCAGGAGAGCATAAACTCCTACCTTTAGACTTGGCAGTTGTCGACTCCCAACTATGGATGAACCTCAGTTTGTGTGACATGCATACACATACATAAGCTATGGGAATTGATCGCCAGCTACTTCCAGTTATTGTAAACCAGACAAAGATTTATAAATTTAACTGGATAACATACCAGAAATCTTACCACAGCATTTAAAGCCAGTCCTGAGTGAAAAATTCTTCCTTGGCTAATTCTTACGTAAGAAATAGAGTAAATTATAGGTCTGTGCTATCTTTATATGAGAAAGTTAACTGCTTTGTATTGTTTGTTTATTGTCCTGTGTCTATTTGTACAGTATAGTGCCCATTAGAAAATTTATAAACTTTGTTCATAACTAGGAAAATCATCTTTTTCTAACTCTTCCACCCCAACATCATTTCTGCTTCTTACCTGCATTAACTTTCAGGCCTTTCACCTTCATCTTAGACTTGTGCCTATTCTTTTTCTTTATTTCTACTTTCCTTTTTTGTTTTCATTATAAGAACAAGAAAATCCATAGTCATAAACTTATCTTGTTACCACCTCAGTCTTGTGCAACACTCTAAAGTCCACCACCACCTACACCTTCTTCATCTTTTCTAATACTTCTGCATCACTGCAGAAACGTAACTGCTCATTTACACATTAGTCTGACTGTTGTCTTAGTACTTGCAGTACCCAGTTATCCAACTTTTGCTGATGTGAAAAGTGTAGTGCAGTTTCTCATAATAATGTGATATACAAGGAGGAGTCAAGCTAAAGTTAGAAAATGGAATGAACTTTAACAAAACTGATAATGTCAGTTCTCATTGCACTTGTACCACCTGCCTGGAAGTGCCTGGATTCCAGCAGAATAAAAGGTTTTGTCTTGTCCTCGCAACCACTTGTCCACTGCTTTCTTTATGACATCATCTGTCTTGAATCGACAACCACCCAGATGATGTTTTTTTTTTTTAGTGGTCCAAAAGGGTGGAACTGACATGATGTGGCAACACCTCAAACTTTACTTTCTCCAGACAAGCCTTGGTGTCCTTAGCAGTATATGGGCAGGCATTGTCTTGCAGCAAAAGGCCTCCTTGAGACAGTAGTCCCCGCCGCTTGGATCAAATAGCAGGCTTCACATTGATCTCCAACAAGTCACAGTAACTTGCACTAGTGACTGTAGTACCCCTTGCCATGGAGTGTTCGACAATAACTCTGGTGCATGAGTTGTTGCAAAGACGAGACAAAACCTTTTATTCTGCTGGAATCCAGGCACTTCCAGGCAGGTGGCGCAAGTGCATTGAGAAATGACATTGAGTTTTTTTAAGGTTCGTTTCATTTTCTAATAAATCCCATTTTCTGACTTCAGCTTGACTCTCCCTCATGGCAATGTCAGCTGCACAATATGAGTGCAATTGTGATTGTAAATGACAAACTTTGTTTACTGTCGACTTTCCCACACCATCTCATATCTTAATCTCTTTTGAGATTTTTAAATATAAATGGGCATAAGTAAAGCTAGTTTGAGGTCAATTTTGAAATGAGTTTGTTTTGTTTAATGGTAATTATAATATATAGGGAGCAACATACACAATTTAAAAAAATATAGATAGATATACTTTATTAATCCATCCATCCATCCCATCCATTTTCCAACCCGCTGAATCCAAACACAGGGTCACGGGGGTCTGCCGGAGCCAATCCCAGCCAACACAGGGCACAAGGCAGGAACCAATCCTGGGCAGGGTGCCAACCCACCGCAGGACACACACAAACACACCCACACACACCAAGCACACACTAGGGCCAATTTAGAATCACCAATCCACCTAACCTGCATGTCTTTGGACTGTGGGAGGAAACCTGGGTGCCCGGAGGAAACCCACGCAGACACGGGGAGAACATGCAACTCCACGCAGGGAGGACCCGGGAAGCGAACCCAGGTCCCCAGGTCTCCCAACTGCGAGGCAGCAGCGCTACCCACTGCGCCACCTACTTTATTAATCCCAAGGGGAAATTCACATAAATATGCGCAGGTTTTAAACTTTGCCAAGAGGTAAAAGCTTTATGCTGATGTTTTGGGGATGCACGAATTGCACTATATACAGTACTGTGCAAAAGTTTTAGGCAGGTGTGAAAAATGCTGTAAACAAAGAATGCTTTCAAAAATGGAAGTGTTAATCATTTATTTTCATCAATCAACAAAATGCAGTGAATGAACAAAAGACAAATCTAAATCAAATCAATATTTGGTGTGACCACCCTTTGCCTTCAAAACAGCATCAATTCTTCTAGGTACACTCGCACACAGTTTTTGAAGGAACTTGGCTAGTAGGTTGTTCCAAACATCTTGGAGAACTAACCACAGATCTTCTGTGGATGTAGGCTTCCTCACATCCTTCTGTCTCCATGTAATCCCAGACACACTCGATGATGTTGAGATCAGGACTCTGTGGGAGCCATACCATCATTTCCAGGACTTCTTGTTCTTCTTTACACTGAAGATAGTGCTTAATGACTTTGGCTGTATTTTGGGGTCATTGACCTGCTGCAGAATAAATTTGGGGCCAATCATACACCTCCCTGATGGTATTGCATGATGGATAAGTATCTGCCAGTATTTCTCAGCATTGAGAACACCATTAATCCTGACCAAATCTCCAACTCCATTTGCAGAAATGCAGCCCCAAACGTTCAAGGAACCTCCACCATGCTTCACTGTTGCCTGCAAACACTCATTATTGTACCGCTCTCCAGCCCTTCGACGAACAAACTGCCTTCTGCTACAGCCAAATATTTCAAATTTTGACTCATCAGTCCAGAGCACCTGCTGCCATTTTTCTGCACCCCAGTGTTCCTACGTTTTCGTGCATACTTGAGTCGCTTGGCCTTGTTTCCACGTCGGAGGTATGGCTTTTTGGCTGCAACTCTTCCATGAAGACCACTTCTGGCCAGACTTCTCCGGACAGTAGATGGGTGTACCTGGGTCCCACTGGTTTATGCCAGTTCTGAGCTGATGGCACTGCTGGACATCTTCCGATTTCGAAGGGTAATAAGTTTGATGTGTCTTTCATCTGCTGCACTAAGTTTCCTTGGTCGACCACTGCGTCTACGATCCTCAACGTTGCCCGTTTCTTTGTGCTTCTTCGAAAGAGCTTGAACAGCCCATCTTGAAACCCCAGTCTGCTATGAAATCTTTGTCTGGGAGAGACCTTGCTGATGCAGTACAACTACCTTGTGTCTTGTTGCTGTGCTCAATCTTGCCATGACATGAAACTGTCTTCCACAACCTCACCTTGGTAGCAGAGTTTGGCTGTTCCTAACCCATGTTTTAAGCCTCCTACACAGCTGTTTCTGTTTCAGTTAATGACTGTGTTTCAACCTACGTGTGACATTGATGATCATTAGCACCTGTTTGGTGTAATTGGTTGATCATACACCTGACTATAATCCTACAAAATCCCTGACTTTGTGCAAGTGTACCTATAAGAATTGATGCTGGTTTGAAGGCAAAAGGTGGTAACACCAAATATTGATTTGATTTAGATTTTTCTTTTGTTTGCTCACTTTGCATTTTGTAAACTTATAACAATAAACAATCATTATTTATATTTCTGAAAGCATTCTTTGTTTACAGCATTTTTTCACACCTGCCTAAAACTTTTGCACAGTACTGTGTATATACACACACACACACACACACACATATACAGTGGAAACTCAGTTTGTGAGTAACTTGGTTTACGAGTGTTTTGCAAGACTAAAATTTTTAATAAATTTTGACTTGATAAACGAGCGAGGTCTTGCAATACGAGTAGTATGTATACGCTTTGTCTGCTGAGCATCATGTGATCACAACTGAGCTGATGGTTCTTCTCTCTCTCGCTGCGGGATTGTGGGCAATCGTCTCCTATTCTCTGGAGTCGGCGTGCCTCACTCATATAGTCAACATCCGTATCAGCGTATACGGTTTACTACAGAATTGTGACTGCGTGTATGTGTGCGCGCTGTGATGTGCGAGTCCCCGTCTTGCACCATAAAACACGAAGCTGAGTCTCAGTACTTTAGCAACACCAGCTTTATAAAGCTTGGTTATAAAGCGCGGTTATTTATTGTAGCGGGATCTGCCACTCTCCTATATGCTTTGGACTGCGAGCACGTTTCTGGAACGAATTATGCTCGCAAACCGAGGTTCCACTGTATATGTTATGTTCTTGTACATTGTTTTGTTATATCTGCACATGAGAGGGACTGCTTATTGCTCATGTAACACTATTTATATAGTCTAATTAGAGGAAATAAACAGAAATTAAAAAGACGTAAATTCTAATTTTGAATCAATGCTGTAAACTTTTTTTTAATAAATGTTCTGCATTTTTGTGTATAGATGTCTATCAAACACCTTTATTCGGTTTTGTATGCAAGTAGAAAAGGGGTATTCCTGGATTGTCTTCCTACCACAATATGACAATAAACCAGCATGTGACCACTATATTCATGTTGGTGGTATCAAAGTAAAAAATCTGGTAGTTTTGGTTAATGACTTTTGGCTCTGGAACTATTTCACAATGGTAAATGTAGTCCCATGAAACAGTCATACATAAATGGATAAATCATTTGAGACTAAGCCTTTCAACCAGATCTCTGCAAACGAATATACCTTTTTCTGAGTTCTTGGAGTTTAAATTCTACTGCCCATATTTTTCTAAAAATCACTAAAAAGACTTTCCAAACCAGATTTTGTGTTGTTTTATTTTTGTTTTAATTTTTCAGCATGTTTATACTAAAAGAAAAGTGTACTCTCTATCCTCCCCCTCTCTGTCTCTACAGGCCTTTCAGGAATATTTGATACAGGCTTGCACACTACTGGCAGCAACACTACTGAAACATCAGTCATGAACTTCCTTTCTGCTATCGAATCACGCAACCCTCCAGCAGGACCAACCACAGCTTCCATACTTCCACAGTTCAGAACGACTTCATGGCAGACAGGTGAATCAAATAAATAGCTACATAAATGAAAGATGGCTGACTTACAGTATGTTGATCCCTGGCAGTTTCCAAATGTGTGCTATTACTTATGCATTGTTAATTGTTACTGATTTCTTTTAGTTAATTATCAAAGATTAGGCTCATTATTTAGTGTCAAGCTTGTTATAAACAATTTTTTTTAAAAGTCAATGATTCAGAAATCACTGAAATAAGATGTTTTGCTTTCTCTGGGTTATGTTGCTTGCATGGCCTCTAGTTTCCAGCATGGTATCAAGATTAGTAATTTACCCTTACAGCTGGTGATGACAGATTGCCCATTTTGTTGTACACTATTTCTTCTCCCAGTCTTGCAAGAGGCATTTTACGGTTTAGATCATATTGTACTTTTAAAGCATTTTAAAACCAAATTCTCACCCCATCCTACTGTGTGACCCTTCGTTACCCCACATAATGGACATATAGATAAAATAAATTTTTATCTGAAACCGCAGGCTATAGTACTGATGAAGTGTTTACCAGGGGGTTGTATGGCACTCTTCGGTTCTTGGTGTCTCAAGATGATAGCCCCATCAAATGTGGTACTGTCTTTTAGTCATATGGAGCTTTGTTATAACTTGAGTGAATTTTTTATATTGGCTTACCTTTTATTCTTCATCAACAGAAAGTTTTTTCAACCAGATGTACAAATTACTCTGTGCTGTGTTCTTTTGTAGTCAATGCTGCCACAGAGAACGGTCTCAAACAGTTATCTCCCTGCAAAGATAAAGTTAATAGTTTGGCTTTATTTCCTTGTATTTTATTTGCATATACTTTTTCACACTTATATGTTTGGCAAGAGTATAAAAGCACACACACTATGGGAATTTACAGACTATAACCAGAATTCCTTGTCCTTATGGGTAGGGGAGGAATGTGAAAATATTTCCAGATTATCATTCTAGAAGCAGAAAATACTGTGCTTTGCTGTTTAAAACTCACAGCTATCCTGCCAAAGAAACTCTGCATTGTGTTTGCTTATTTTCAATGAATAAGCACCTACTGTATAACCCAGTCATCTGACATTTGCATACATTAGCTTTTTTTCCCCAAAGTATTTTACAGGTATCAGCTTCATATTTATTTATTCTGAAAAACGATAGGTTAAGTCACTTACTTAGGGTCACAAAGTGAGTAAACAGTGAAGAGTGAACTTGCAGCCTTGTGATTATAGTCCAAATCTTGTAACCACTTGGCCATTTGCCTCTGTGGTTCCTTCTTTCTTACTCTATTGGTTTTAACCCTTGGCAGCCTGCAAATAGCATTCTTCTTAAGTATGGGCTATCTGCATACTCTAGGTCAAGGCAAGCACACACCTTTAACCTGGCTGTCACATTTGAAAATTGAGACATTACATAGAAAGTGGCTTAAATTTCTGCCATATTACTTCATATGAAGAAGAGGGTTGTCTGGATGAACAAAACAAATTATTCTAGAGAGAACAAACAAGTTGACAGGTCAAAGTTTTCCTAGCTTTTCATGTGCATCCAAACATAAACTCAGCTGCAGCTATCCTGGGTGCTGCATAGTAATTATTATTATTTTTTTAAATAAAATATATGGCTTTCGTTATAAGAGCCTACCAGGAAATAGACTTTTTTTACTGCCATTATTTGTTTTCTTCCTACCAGTAATGGTGATGGAGTGATCATGGACACACACATGAAGCAATGGCACTTAAAATAGGAAGATTTCATTCTGTGAGAGTGCTATTCCACTTTGACCAGTTTGACTCTTGTTTTTTTTTTAGTGAATTTTGCCTAGAGACTTCATCTGGCCCCATAAAGGTACAAGGAAAATAATATTGTAAAATAGATTGTGCCTATTTAACTTGCTTATGTAGTACTGTTAATTTTTAAGATCAAGTCTGGTAGAATCATTAAGCACTGTATTGTTATGAATAAGAATATTTAAAGTATTGGTCTCCACTCTACAGGCATGCATTCATCCACGGCTACAGAACTATTTGTCACTGGAGCATTGCCTGTCTCTGGGACTTTTGCCCCAACATCAGCGTTGTCTGCCTATCAGCACCCCAACACTTTCAGTACAAGGAATTTTGCCACTACTCCATCACTGACACTTCAGGATGCTGCTTTCAGCCCGACTTCAAATGGACTATTGTCTACACATGATCCTTTACTGCAAATCAAGCCACCACAAAATTCTGTCCCAACTGCTTTGGCCTTTGATCGCATAGGAAGTACTGTTCTGAGTACAAGTATACCACCACAATCATCTACATATCGTTCAGCCCAAGAATCTGCACCTCATCTTTTGCAACCCCAGTTCAGTTTGCTGCCCTCTGCACTTAGTTGCACACAGCAGGCAACCCAGCCTTATAGCACACCGGTTTTCACAGGTTCTGCAGCCTCTATTGAAAGAGCACTTCAGAGAGAATGTAGTGTTATTAAACACCATCAGCGGCCTTCCAGTACACATTCAATTCCGACTCAGTTGTCAGGTGCTCAGCATTCCTTACAGGGTTACCTAACAAGTGGAAGTGGAGTTAATTTTCAGGATACTTCAAGGCAGTCAACAATGCCTTGCAGTCCAGTAGAAGATACTACTCAGGTGAGCAATGGAGGACCACAACAAAAGACACCTCAAGCCACACTGGAACAAACTCAGGCTTATCCTTCAACTATTCCCTCTCCAAGTTATTCATCTGCTACGACCACAAAAACGAAAGACTGTTCTGGCAAACGAACTCCACGATCATCAAAAGCAACCAAATCACAAAGTGTTTCCCCAGATGTACAGCCACAAACTTATACCAGTTCTACACAGAAGCCAAGTACAGTAATAGCAAGCCAGCCAGAAGTTTATTCTTCAGCACAGCTAACTAACTTGATGTCAGAAAGCCAATCGCAAAGCTATGCTTCATCTCAAAACATAGCCACCAGTGTGAGCCATTCACAGGTCTATTCTTCCACACAGTCAGAAAAATTGCCTTCACTATATAAAACTTTGACTTCATTTTCTGGCCAGTCTGATAACCTTACCTCTGTCAGTCAATCCCTTAGTTATTCTTCCAGTCAGCAACAAGTGCTGCGTTCTGTTGGACACAATGAAAACTACACTGGTCAGACACAAAACATATGTTCAGTAAACGAGTCGCAAAGCTATACTTCCAACCACACTCAGGGTTTGCCTACTGTAAGTTATACTGCACAGTCCCAGGGCCTGTCTTCAGTCAGCCCTTCACAAAGCTATGCTTCAGGACAATCCCTCACGTTAACCTCACAGTCTATGTCCTTTTCTTTGTCTCGAGCTCAAAATCTGCCCGTTTCTAGTCCAACTCAGAATTATATTTTAATGCATAGTTCACCAACAGCGCAGAACAAAAGTGGATCATCTCCTCAGAAATATATGCCCCCTGTCCAGTCACCAACCTTTTCTTCCACATGTCATTCCCAAGCCTTGCAGAACAACCGATCTCCAGACACAAAGCCTTCATATAGTAAAAGGAAATCTGATTCTAATTTATTTGTCACATCAAAACAAGAAGATGAGGAATTTGCCATTCAAGATTTACAAGAATTACAACAAGCTTCACTTGAAGCCACAGCTCAGAGTCTTTCAGGTAGTGAAATTTCAGAACAGAATCCCATTTATGTGGTTTCAAAAGCAGATGACCGGTACAATTCACAGAGTGTGATAAGAACTAGTTCAAGACCCGAAGATCAGATTATTGGCCTTTCACTTCAGGGTTCTAAAAAGGATGAAGAAATGAGTACAGTTACCCATCATGGACAAAATGTTAGCACTGCCAATGGCAGAGTAGCTTCAGACTCAAAGAAAGTATCAAACTTAGTGCAACCCTCTCATGCTAATATAAGTGCAGAAGATTTAAAACAGCAGACTCTTTTGCATAAGGTTCAAGACACCAGGTCACAGGACAATCAGGACCAAGTGATCAACATTCAACAAGGCCAGACACCCTCTTTAAGAAATACTCAACAAATCTGTCTGCCAAGTGCTCAGGTGCTGTTAGAGCCTACACGAGATTTACAGATGGTTTTACTCCAGCCTTCTTTGCTACATTCAGGCCTTGACCAGGCCAAGATTTCACCCCAAATGCAACAGATGCAGGCACAGTTTCTACAGATGGAAGATCATATTATACAAACAAGTGGTGGTCAAAATCAACAACAGCTTCTTCCTCAAAATTCTGAAGCCTTGAAAATGGATGTGACTGAGGCTTCAAAAGCACTACAGCAGCATTTAATGGCAAAAGATAATTTTAGTCAAGCCAGTCAGCAAGAATCTAAGCTTCATTTTGCCCTTAGTTCAATCTGTTTTCCTGACTCGGTGTTGCTGGGTGATGAAAGAAGCATCTTGTCCAATGTAGATGATATTTTGGCTGCAACAGCAGCAGCCTGTGGCGTAACACCGCAGGATTTTACTAAACCCAATTCAGCAGATGGAGAGTTACAATCACTTGATACCCCTTCAGAATCAAAGTCACATTTTCAGTCTGTTGACGTCAGACATGTACCTCCTAATTTTTCCTCCTCGCACTCTCTTGTGCATGCACAGAATATGAACATGACACTTAATGGTGGACAGCTTAATATTGGTTTGCATTTAGTATCCTCTGTACAATCCAAAAATTCAGAACTTGAGCACCAGGGTCTAGACTCCTCTGAGCCTGGTTTACAGTCTGGATTGACTTCTCCAGCTCTAAACTCCAGGAATGAGATGGGAGATAAAAGTATGGGTTCATTTCAAAAGCAAAGGAGTATCAGTCAGGATTCTGAAGAGGAAACTGAGGAGACAACAAATGGTAGAACTATAAACCGAGCAAACGATACAGACTTTATTACCAGCAGAAGAAGCTTAAGTGATGAAAGTGCTGCTTCAGAAAGTGAATATACTTTGCCTAGTGATGATTATGACCCAACTGGATTGTTGAGTAAAGCAAGGCTACCTGTTAAGGCAAAATCAAAAACAGCAGCACTGCCCTGCATACAGGTTAATGTTAAAGATAAGGAAATGGCTCCAGATTTTTCTCCTGATAGTTTTTTAAAGAAAAAGTCTAAACCTAAAGGATCAATAAAACTTTTTTTGGAGGATGAAAATGGCAACCAGAAACCAGCGAAGCGTACTGGGCAAAGTAAACGGCAAAATTCCAGAGGGAGTGATGGCTCTCAGTCAGCTTCAGACAGCTGCTATGATAGTTACCAACATCAAGAAAGAATTCGGCAAAAAATAAGAGAAGTAGAAGAAAAACAGCCAGAAGTTAAAACAGGGTTCATTGGTTCATTTTTGGACTTCTTGAAGTCTGGACCTAAACAGCAGTTCTCATCTCCACCTATACGAATGCCAAATCGATCACGAAAGCCACCTATTACTTCTGTTCGTCCACTTCATCCTCCACCTACTCCTCCTGTAAAAGTCCAACATGTGTCATTACCTTTGGTGTCATCAGAAAGTATGGGTGGAAATGCAAATCATTCACGCCGACTTGAGGATGACCTGAAGAAAAATCTAGAAACTTTGCCATCATTTTCTTCTGATGAAGATGAATCAGTGGGGAAGAATCAGGATCTTCAGAAAAGCATATCTTCTGCATTATCAGTTTTAGATGAACCTGCTGAGAAAAAAAACAAAACAGGTAATTTTTTTTTTCTTTTTTCAATTTTAAATACTATGAGGTCTAGTAGTCTTTCTAATAAGAATAATTGTAAGGCTTGTTCAAGGAAAAAATATAGTGTAAAATTAAGAAATTATGAAAATTGTATAAAATTATGAAATGTGTCAGAAAATAGTTATATTCATAAGCCAAATGGAAAAAATGCTGTAACTGAAGAGAGCACAGTGGTGTAGGCCACATATCCTCTTTTACAGTTATGTAAGATTTGCATGTTCCCCCAGTCTTCCTTCCATTTCCAACTGAGGAGTAAATCAGGCTGATTGACATTTATAAATTACCTTCAGGCTTCCATAATGGTTTACATAATAACCAAGGGACTTCTCATGAAAAAGGCAAGCTTTGACCTCTCCCGCTTTAAACTACCCCACCTCCTATAATCACTTAAGTCAAGCTTCCCAGTCACATCAGGGCCCAAGGTCAGCCCTCTTCATAAACTGACCCCTGAAACCTTTAAAGTACAGTCCTGATCAAAAGTTTAAGACCACTTGAAAAATGGCAAAAAATCATATTTTGCATGGTTGTATCTTAACAAGGTTCCAAGTAGAGCTTCAACATGCAACAAGAAGAAATGGGAGTGAGACAAAACATTTGTTGAGCATGCAATTTAATGAAAACAACGATTAAACTGAAACAGGCTGTTTTATAGCTGATCAAAAGTGTAGGACCATACCTCCAAAAAAACCCGTAAACCCCCCCAAAACAGAAATCAAACTTCCAAACATGAACTCTGTACTGAGTAGCTCCACCGTTATTGTTGATCACTTCAAAAATTTGTTGCGGCATGCTTGATGCAAGCGTTTCCATGAGGTGAGTGGGAACATTTCTCTAAGTGGTGAAGACGGCCGCACGAAGGGCATCAACTGTCTGGAACTGTTGTCCATTTTTGTAAACTTCCCTTGCCATCCATCCCCAAAGATTCTCAATTGGATTTAGATCAGGGGAACAAGCAGGATGGGCCAAAAGAGTGATGTTATTCTCCTGGAAGAAGTCCCTTGTCCTGCGGGCATTGTGTACTGTAGCGTTGTCCTGTTGAAAAACCCAGTCGTTACCACACAGACGAGGGCCCTCAGTCATGAGGAATGCTCTCTGCAACATCTGGACATAGCCAGCGGCCGTTTGACGCCCCTGCACTTCCTGAAGCTCCATTGTTCCACTGAAGGAAAAAGCACCCCAGACCATTATGGCGCCCCCTCCACTGTGGCGCGTAGAAAAGATCTCAGGTGGGATCTGCTTGTCATGCCAGTAACGTTGGAAACCATCAGGACCTTCAAGGTTAAATTTTTTCTCATCAGAGAATAAAACTTTCTTCCACCTTTGAATGTCCCATGTTTGGTGCTCTCTTGCAAAGTCCAAACGAGCAGTTCTGTGGCGTTCAAGGAGACGAGGTCTTTGCAGACGTTTTTTGTTTTTGAAGCCCTTCAGTCTCAGATGCCGTCTGATGGTTATGGGGCTGCAGTCAGCACCAGTAACGGCCTTAATTTGGGTCGAGGATCGTCCAGTGTCTTGACGGATAGCCAATTGGATCCTCCGGCTCAGTGCTGGTGAAATTTTTTTGGGTCTTCCACTTGACTTTTTTGTTCCATAACCCTCAGGATCATTTAAGAAATTCCAAATGACTGTCTTACTGCGTCCCACCTCAGCAGCGATGGCGCGCTGTGAGAGACCCTGCTTATGCAGTTCAACAACCCGACCACGTTCAAAAAGGGAGAGTTTTTTTGCCTTTGCCATCAGAACATGCGACTACCTGACAGAAAATGACAATGAATCCACATCTTTGCACAGATTTGGCCTTTTAAAGGCATGTGGTCCTAAAATCTTGATCAGCTGTAAAACAGCCTGTTTCAATTTAATCGTTATTTTCAATTAATTGAATGCTCAAAAAATGTTTTGTCTCACTCCCATTTCTTCTTGTTGCATGTTGAAGCTCTACTTGGAACCTTGTTAAGATCCAACCATGCAAAATATGATTTTTTGCCATTTTTCAAGTGGTCTTAAACTTTTGATCAGGACTGTATTTATAGCTGTTCAACTGGCAGGACTGGGCAACACAATTCTTCTCATCTCATTACAAGACTGTATGTTGCCACCTAAAGGGGTGTAAGGTAATGAATGGGCTATTGCAGATATATCACTGTCAAGAGATTTGATGGCCAAAGACCTCTACAACCTCATATCAGCCTTGCCTCTTTCTAAGATTCCTTGGTCTTCGTCTTTCTCCTAATATCGGGTAAGCAGTTTTCAGGGTACTCACTGTGCATCCAGGGTGTACTTCTCCCTGATTGTTTCCATCTTCCTGTACTGACATGACAAACATAATTTACATGTGTATGTCTTGAGTTTTGCCTAAATGAATAAGTTTCCCACTGTATATTATTAATGTGTGTGTTCATGGTTTTTAGTTAAATAGGAGGTGTGGACTAACATAAATCAGGTATCTCTAAATAATAACTTTCTGCCAAGAATTATGATCTTATTAAGTGATTAATCTTATTATCTTCATCTCACTCTTTCTATAGTGTTTCTGCTTTTATTCAATATAAAACTCTCATAGTTTCTATTCACTGAATGAACAAGGAGAATTGTAATGTAACAGAAAGGACTAGGAAATGAATCATAGTTAGGGACAGAATAATCATAACCTTTAGGAAAACAAGAGATTGGATTGTTCTTAAAGTGTAATATCATTCAAAAGAAAACTTAGTACATAACCCAGTACTAACAAGAAATAAATATTAGAACCTGGTATTTCATAATAGTGGCCGCCCCCTTATCTGTAGTACCCTGGACACCCTAGAAAAAAAATCAAGGTTGAAACGTACATAACAATCCAGGTTTATACACATCAGTATAAGGAACCTATGAACGTTCCTGTCTGTAATAACCCTACCAGTGGACCAGATATTGTATAGTGGGACAGCGTAATTAGGAATCGGGTAGACAGTGAACATCACATTCTGCTTCTCCATCCAGTTGGATTAGAGGAGGTGGAGGGGAGGGCCTACTATTGAACCAATTTCAATTTGGATACTGTAAGGTTTCTGAACTCTTTTAGGATGCCCCCAACCACCATAAACGGGACGACACTCTGAAGCTAGACTGCTACATCTGTGGAAGACTACTTGAAGCAACCACAGCTTCACAGCGCAGCAGCATAGTGCTGCGCAAACAACTACGAACCGATCGAGATCATGCTGTATGTGCCGGTTGCTGACGGGTGATGCAAGGAACATTACAAATGCAGGGAACAGTACAACTTGGTCACTGACCTGGCCCCAACTATGCCCGTTTGTTGTGTCTGAGTGTATAGGAGAGTGGTAGCTCTCGCTGCAATAACCCCTGCTGTTCCTGTTTCAAGTTGAATAAAGCTGGTTTTGCTAAAGTACTGAGACTCAGCCTCGTCTTTTAGGGTGCAAGACAGTGACTTACGTGTCACATGGTACCAGAAGTGGGGTCTTGCACCAATGGAACCCCAAGAGGCATTTGATATCCCAATACCAGCAGAGCAAAATGAACCTCCTGCTGGTGCTCCGGTCTTCGCAATCCACAGGGATGTGCTAGTGAAGATGGCTCCCTCGGAGTGTTTCCTATTTTGCTTCAAGCACATGGCAACATTGATGCACTGGGTCAGGAGAATCTGGCTGGCTATTGTGGCTCCATTTTTAATTGGGGAGGCCCTACAGGCTGTGCGAAACCTCCCTCCCGAAAGGTTTGATGATTATGACTTCCTGAAGCAACAGATCCTCCTCCTCAATGGTGTAAGTATGTGGACGCTTGAGGGCACTGTTGCCCCGTGAAACCCAACAGACCAATGCAGACACTGGTTCAAAAGCACACAGAAGTATTTTAATTTTCTACTTCAAAGTGCCCCAAAGCACCTCCACCACCATAAATCAATAATCACAATAACAATACACAACAATAAACCAATCCTCCACTCCCAACTCCGCCTCAGCTTGCTGGGTCAGCACCAGTCCTTTAAATAATCCTTGACCCGGAAGTGCTGCTGTCCTTCAATCCATGTGATTCAATAGCACTTCCAGGTCAGATGAAGCCTTATATTTTTCTTCTGTCTCAGTGACTTGGGAGTACTTCCGGGCTATAGGGAAAATAAAAATCCCTGCATCTCCCTGCAGCATCACCCGATGGCACCCAGCAGGGCTGTGGAGCCGAACTCCATCTCCCATGATGCCCTGCGGGAATCCGGAGCACCTCCATGCTGCAGGGAGGACTCCATCTAGCGGCCTGGATGTATTGGCCAGGATAAGCTGCTGGCCACCTCTCACAATAACTATGAGCCAAGTGTCAAGGGATGCCAGTTTCGTCTGTGGCATAATGATTCCGACCACCCCATACAAGGACAGATCCAGGGCTTAGTGGACCTGATTCAATGCTGGATCCATGGAGACACTTTTGAGCACATTGTGGAGAAGCTTGCTATTGATGCAGTCCTGTCGGGGACAGACAAAAGCCTTTGTGATGAAATGCTATGGAATGACTTCCAGTCGCTGCTGGATCTGACTCGCAGATAAGAGGATGCACAAACCACCTGTAAACAACGGGGCTACCCAAGCTTGACCCCGATTTCGATCCAGCCAGCACAAACCTCCAGGGTTGCCAGCCCCACAGGTGAAAGACACCATAGTGGGAACACAATAGTACAGACTGAACGCAGCCACTTTCGCTGTGATCAACTGGGACATCTGGCTCGGGAGTGCCATCTCCCACCTGCGCAATCCAGGACCATTGGTCTGGCCCAGGTATGTGGCTTGCAAGTGTCCCCCAAGATGTTAAAGGAGGACAATTTTAAGGTCTCTATTACGTTGGCCGGACGAGAATTCTCCACACTGTTGGACACTGGTAGCAACCTCTGCGTAGTCTGCTATGACTTGCTCCAGCAAATCCCTTATAAGTCCACAGACAAAGTGAACATCCACTGCTTCCATGGGGGACATTAAAACATATGAGACTATATTACTCCCTCTGAAATTTAAAGGGAAGTGCTTCAAGGTTTGGACTGCCAAATTAGACACCTTACCCTGGCCACTCCTTATAGGAAAAAGGAATGCCCTCTCACCACGGGTTTTGGCCACCTGCAGCACATAGTGGATAGAGAGGGGCACGCCACAGGCAATGTCAGTCAAGGAACCGGGCTTGAAATTGTTCCGGAGTTGTACAGTGAGGTGGGGGAGAAATCCTCAAGTGAAGACCTGGGATAGCTGGCAGACTTTTCCACGCCGTCACATGCACCAATAGCCTTCCCAGACTGGACAACTCAATATGAACCCAAATGAAAACGAAACAGCAGTGGAAGGCGAGTGCGATGCTGCATCAGACACAGAGAAAGCAGAGACTGTTTTGTGGGGGATCACCTTGGCGCGGAAAAGACGAAGGAAAACATTTTGAAATGCTTTTATTGGGTGGATGTGGAGCAATTCTGTCAAATAATTTCCGCTCACAGACCCACCAGGGCACCCCTTTTACCAATGCTTATTTTAGACGTCCCCTTTGAGAGGGTGGGATTAGATATTGTTGCCCGCTTCCCAAGAGTAAAAGTGGCTTTCAGTAGTGCTTGTGGTAGTTTAGTGCTTCCCAAACTCGGTCCTGGGGACCTACTGTGGCTGCAGGTTTTTGTTCCAACCAACTTCTGTTTTTAATTGGACTGCTGGCCTAATTAAGTGAAGTTATTTCCCAAGTTCAGTGTTTTGGGAACAATGTAAAATTAGAAAAATAAGTTTGGTAAAAAAAAATAATTGTATATATTATATTAACATGTACAAAGCAGTTATATGGGAATAATGTCTTTTGTTATTTTTAGCAATATTTACATCTTGATTTTCATTCTACTTTTCCAGGTGTTCTAATTGTTTAATCAATCCATTATTTACTAATTAGTGGGTCTGATACTAAAGTAGTTGCAGCCTTTGATTATTCAGTGTTGTTTGCTCTGCTCGTTTTTAATTATCATTAATAGGATACACAACAAGGGGGAAAACTGCACATAGAAAGGGCAAAATATAATGAAATCAACAAAAGAGTTAAGCATGTAAATCTATAGCAAAAGTAGATATATTTCTAAATGTCTTACAAATGTAAAAATCATGCTGCTGTGCTTTTCTGAATGTAGAGTAAGAGAAGAAAAATACCAGCTAATTAAATTAAATCAGTGTTATCATGTGTTGTTACTGATTATGAATCTGGTTGGAACAAAAATCTGCAGCCACAGTGGGTCCCCAGGACCGAGTTTGGGAAGCACTGTGTTAGTTGATTACGCAACAAGATACCCAGAAGTGGCCGAGCTGCGGTGAGCGGACACCCGCTCTGTTGCAAAAGTACTCTTAGAAAGAAATGTTCATGCATATTGGTATCCCTCACATGACTCACAATACATAAAACACAGGAAGCACTTTGAAATGTACCAGTACTGCTAATTTATAGGAGACTGAAACAACTTTTTCAAGGATAGCATTGTCTTGTCTATTGAGCTACACCTTTCGCCCTGCTATAAATGTAGGACCAAGTCTTTTCTTGTGATTTGCAAAACACTGAGTAGAGATGTCTGGCTTCTTCAGGTTCTCATGGACCACTTTTCAAATTTCTTTTAACCTAGACACTATACTTACTAAGGCTAGACATAATTAAAAACATTTAAATAGCCCAACAGTCTAATAGTCCAATGTCTCAAATTGAGACATTCAAATAGCTAGGAATGTCCTATTTCATACTGCTAATTCAGCTAACAGTTAAACAGAAAACCAAACATTCTGAAATGTATCTACCATATATCTGAGACATTTCTTAAGATCACTTCTGATTCTCTCAGTCTTGATGGTTAGCATGAGGATTCTATCCAAATGTCATGTTTATTGTACAATCCACCATTTCACAGAAAAACCTCCATAATTTAGAAAGAGATGCAGCCCTAATTCAGAAATAATAGTTCAGAGAAACCCATGCAGCCAAACAGATTCTCTCAACAAAATCAGAACTAGTTACTTAGTAGGTGTCTGTAGGGTGATAAAATGAAAATTCTTAAGAAACCTAGCCATGATTACTAATATAGTTGGACCTCCGTATCCACATCTGTGGATTTAGCCAACCATGTATCGAAAATGTTCAATGCCAAACACTATGCTGAAACCATGTGTATAAAGTGATATTTAGGCATACCCTGCAGGATGCCGGGAGGATCAGTGAGGGTGAGGGTGGTGGCAGGTGAGTCATTTAGAGATGATTTAAAGTATATGGGAAGATATGCATACGTCATATGCAAATACCTTGCCATTTTATAAGGGTTTTGAGCATCCACAGATTTTGGAGTCTTGGAACCAGACCCTCACAGATACCAAGGGATGACTGTATAGCAGTACAACCTTATGATATTGGCAGATTTGTAATGAAATCCATAATGATGGATTCCCAAGGTCAGTGTGAGATTGGAATGGGTTGTAAAAGCCCCAAAGATAGATCTGAAGCACGTTTAGACCTAATCGCAGATTTTCAGCTGTAACATAATCATGATCATCTCAATAAATCTTTCCCACTAAAAATACCTTTTACTTAATATTACTGTTTTGTTGTATCCCTGGATGAGCAAAAATTTTATGGAGATGATTCCATTCCAATACTTCTTTTCAACAAGCTTCCGGAGCATACAGTTTATCTGTAGGTACCTTATCAGAAGTTGATGAGGGGATAGATTTAATTTTTTGTAATATCATAAGGATTTATCATCAGAGTTGTGGCTAAAAAATTGTCTAAGGGAAGAATAAATTCTGAAAGGCTTGAGGTCATATCAGGGTCAAATATGCGGAAAAGAGCATCTGCCTTCCCATTCTTATTGCCTGGTGTATTTGTTATCTCAAAACTGAACCTATTAAAAATAGGGCCCAGTGAGCCTCTCTTGCATTCAACATTTGAACTGATTTCAAATACTTAATTCTTTATTCTTTAAATTTGATGAACGGTAATTGAGCCCCAAATGCCAGTGCCTCCATTCCTCCAGTGCCATTTTTTTCTGATAATTCACAATTCCCTATGCTGTAGTTCTGCTAAGCAGTAGAAAGCTTTCATGAGTAAAATGCCACAGGAATCGGTCAGAGTTATCAACCTTTTGACACAGAATTGTGCCAACCTCTATAATGGATGCTATGCTAATTAGCTTCTACAGTTAATTTTTTTGAGGGTCTGGGTGAGAAAAAATGGCAGCACTGGTGAACAATTTTTTAAGGTGTTCAAGAGGATTTTTGAGCTTCATTAGACCAATTATATTTTTGAACAGCTTTCTTAGAGCAGTAACAGAAGAAAAGATAGTACTGAAATCATTAACACATCTACCATAGTAATTGGCAAAATCAAAGAACCATTGGTTTTGCACCTTCTGGAGCCCTCCCAAGTGATTACAGCTTCTACTTTGCTTTTATACATACTTAGTCACATTTGTAAAATTTCATAACTCAACAATAATACTGTGTCTTGGTGATAAGTCACATTTTTTCCACCTTCGCCTACAAATTATTTTGCCAGACTCAAGATACAACTTTATTCATGTTTCTCTAAACTATTGAAAAAAAGAAAATATTGACTATGTAAACTAATACTGAAATCTACTCTATATATTGTCACACTTGGGTCACAGATTTGCACAGAAACACAGGAGATTGTAGAGACAGGGATTTTATTCAAACACTTCAAACAAATATTTCTCTCTTTCAAAAGGGGTGCGTGTCAGGCGCAGGACCCCCAACAGGAGCAGTGGATGTCTGGAGGAGGAGGAGAGAGAGAAAGAGAAGCAATCAGCCAAAAAGGACAGGTGCTGTTCAGGTTTTTAAGTATGTGAAGTGCTGCACAAGAAGCATATCACGCAGAGCAGCCGCACCAGTCCAGCAAGTAAGAGACATGAGACGAGAGTTCGTATCTTTCTGACGGTATAACCATTGAAGTGCAGCATGATCAGTCACGAATGTAAAATTTCAACCCCATAAGTATTAAAGCGCTTTCACAGCCCATTTAATTGCCAAACATTCTTTCTCAATAGTCAAATAATTGCGTTCCCTAGGAAGCAATTTTCTACTGAAAAATGTGATAGGGTGCTCTTTCCCATCAAAAACCTGAGAAAGGATGGTGCCTAAACCAAACGCATTTGTGTCCGTCTACAGAACAAAATCCTTAGGGAAATCGGGATTCCGCAAAACCGGGTAAGACGACAAAGCAGTTTTCAAATCACAAAAGGAACATTCAAAAAAACTCTTTCCATAAAACAGGCCGGTTCTTTCTGCCTCTAGTAAGATTTGAAAGAGGAGCAGCCCTATTTGCAAAGTCAGGGATGAATCTTCTATAATAATGGACAAGCCCCAGAAAAGCACAAACTTGTTTCTGGATGTGGGTAAGCAAGCATCTCTTCCACTTTTCTAAATTGTGGCCAGAGTAAACCCCTGCCCATTGAATAATCCAGATAATGAGTCTCAGACATACCCAATTTACACTTCTTAGGGTGAGCTGTCAAGCCAGCCTGTCTCATGCTTTCAAGGACAGCCTGAAGACGCTCTAAATTCGTTTGCCAATCATTGCTGAAAATCATGACATCATCAAGGTATGCCCCGGAATATTCAGAATGAGGACGCAAGATCCAATCCATCATACGCTGGAAAGTTAGAGGCGTGCCATGAAGACCAAACGGAAATCTAGTAAATTCATAAAGTCCGTCAGGAGTTGCAAATGCTGTTTTCTCACAACTGCCAGCCTCAAGAGGCACCTGCCAGTAACCTTTTGTGAGATCAAACCTGGAGATATAGGTCACCTGACCCAGTTTTTCCAATAGCTTAACAACACGGGGCATTGGGTAAGAATCAAATTTAGAGACCTTATTTCAAGTGCCTGAAATCGATACAGAAATGAACCAAACCATCTTGTTTTAGGACTAATACGACCAGACTGCACCAGTCACTTTACTTTCACGAATTACACCCAATGCCAGCATCTGTTTGACTTCTTCATGCACAATATTCTGTTGCTCTTCCGGGATTCGAAACAGGCGCATCTGTACCCTAACACCGAGGTCAGTAGTGATTTTATGTTCTGCAAGGTTATTCACACCCGGCAGGGCGGAAAAAACATCAGTGTTCTGTTCGATCAAAAAT
Organism: Erpetoichthys calabaricus; assembly: GCF_900747795.2. NCBI lineage: Eukaryota > Metazoa > Chordata > Cladistia > Polypteriformes > Polypteridae > Erpetoichthys > Erpetoichthys calabaricus. The sequence continues at coordinate 68,041,993 of NC_041395.2, forward strand.
AAACTGTGTCTTTTGCGAGTCAGTCAAATCGTCACCAATGGCAACATCGATAAAAAGATAAAAGATACAAGTGCGCATTTGTTCCGTTATACTTGTATCTTTTGTGAAAGTGCTTCTTTGATATTTGGACTTTAGTCTTCACACATTATACACTTCATGTCTACATTTTGTCGTTAGTACTAAAACATGGGAAAAGTTTGTCTTTTAGGTATGTGTTCAACATTTCCTGTCATCCTACACTTACACAGATCTTTGTAGACACGGAACACACGTGAAATGCATGTGTTCTGAATAACGATATTTTTTTTTAGCTTAGGTACCTGACTCCCTGATAAACAAGGCTTCAGTTGGGAGAGGTTTTTGCAGTTTCTCTAGCGGTGGGGGGGATGATATAGCAGGCAGCTTGCTGCTTGGGATTATTAACACATTTACAAGACAAAAGACGCTGACTGGAGATGTGCGAGTGGATTTAAGGTGGGGCGGATTTACGAGTTCTCATAAGCTTTGGTAATTCTAGTGTTAAATGCATATTCTAATGAGCTATTGGCCAGTCATGTCTGATAACACAAAGGTTACTTCCTGAGTCCAATAAGGCTGAGATCTCGCGGCCCCCCAACTTCACAGAGATCATTAAACTGTCCCTTTTTACTGAATAAGGAACACAGGAGCAACAAACCTCGGCCAACCCAACTTCCATTGATTGAGCAGGGGATAGTGACATTCTCTCGCCAAGTGTCCAGGTTGATCACACCGGAAACATCTTCGTTAAGCTCCACTGCCGAAATATTCACAGCGATGTCTATGACCATTTGCCTCCCCAGATGTTGGCACTACATCAACAACTGGATCCCCCGATGGCCTTCCTGTGGAAACTCGATTTTCAGGTCTTAAAGTCTGTTGATCTTTGAACTGTCATTCAGGGCGACGAGCATTCCCTGGGCAATCTCGCGAAGGCTGATAATTAGCATAAAGAGCAGCAAATCCACCGCCTTTTCTCCAAACAGTCTGAGAACCTTCCAGACGTTTGGCCAAGATTGTCAATGACTCAACATTATGATGAAGAAATTCATCTCGGAGAACCGCGGGTATCCATGCCAGCACTATATTCATGGCAACCTTTTGCACAGCACGTCCGATCCGGTCTCCTTCAAACCAGCAGTGAACTTTATGAATCAAATCTTGTATCTGCGCACAAATGGGACCATCCATATCCAGTCTCCAATCATGAAGTGCAAAACCTTTAGCCAAAAAGCTCATAGATTTACGCAAAACAACTTGCTGCTTGAAGAAATCATAATCGCTGAGTTTATTGTGAGGCACATTCCGTAATGCAAGCAAGGCATCCCCAGACAAAAAGGGGGTGACGATAACAGCCCAGTTTTGTTTGTCCCAGCGCATCAAAGTCGCCACGCGTTCAAAAGCTAAAAGGAACATCTCTGGGTCATCTGAAGGACCCATCTTGTAAGCAGATCCTTAGGATTAGCAGGAGGAGTAGGAGGCGGATCATCCTCTGGGTCGGGAGGAAGAGGAACTTTTTGAGCGAATCAAAACACCACTTCTGGTACCACTTGTCACACTTGGGTCACAGATTTGCACAGAAACACAGGAGATTGTAGAGACAGGAACTTTATTCAAACACTTCAAACAAACATTTCTCTCTTTCAAAAGGGGTGCGCGTCAGGCATGGGACCCCCAACAGGAGCAGTGGATGTCTGGAGGAGGGGAGAGAGACAAGCAATCAGCCAAAAAGGACAGGTGCTGTTCAGGCTTTTAAGTACGTGAAGCGCCGTGCGAGAAGCATATCACGCGACAGAGCAGCCACACCAGTCCAGCAAGTAAGGAAGCAATGTGAAGGAATACTGTCCGCGTTTAAGAGGGGATTTTTGAGGAGCATCCATGTCTTCTAGGGGTGTGTTCAGTCCCCCTACTCACAATACAGTAATCCCTCCTCCATCGCGGGGGTTGCGTTCCAGAGCCACCCGCGAAATAAGAAAATCCGTGAAGTAGAAACCATGTGTTTATATGGTTATTTTTATATTGTCATGCTTGGGTCACAGATTTGCGCAGAAACACAGGAGATTGTAGAGAGACAGGATCGTTATTCAAACACTGCAAACAAACATTTGTCTCTTTTTCAAAAGTTTAAACTTTGCTCCATGACAAGACAGAGATGACAGTTCTGTCTCACAATTAAAAGAATGCAAACATATCTTCCTCCTCAAAGGAGTGCGCGTCAGGAGCAGAGTATGTCAGAAACAGAGAGGAAAGCAAACAAATCAATAGGGCTGTTTGGCTTTTAAGTATGCGAAGCACCGCCGGTACAAAGCTGTTGAAGGCGGCAGCTCACACCCCCTCCGTCAGGAGCAGGGAGAGGGAGGGAGGGAGAGAGAGAGAGACAGAGAAAAACAAAGTCAAAAATCAATACGTGCCCTTTGAGCTTTTAAGTATGCGAAGCACCGTGCAGCATGTCGCTTCAGAAAGCAGCTGCACACAGAAGGTAGCAACGTGAAGATAATCTTTCAGCATTTTTAGACGAGCGTCCGTATCGTCTAGGTGTGCGAACAGCCCCCCTGCTCACACCCCCTACGTCAGGATCACTGAAAGTCAGCGCAAGAGAGAAAGAAAAGTAAGTTGGGTAGCTTCTCAGCCATCTGCCAATAGCGTCCCTTGTATGAAATCAACTGGGCAAACCAACTAAGAAAGCATGTACCAGAAATTAAAAGACCCATTGTCCTCAGAAATCCACGAACCAGCAAAAAATCAGCGATATATATTTAAATATGCTTACATATAAAATCCGCGATAGAGTGAAGCCGCGAAAGGCGAAGCACAATATAGCGAGGGATCACTGTATATAAAATCCTAAGCCTAAAAGTGCAATGATTTTATGTGACATTTTTATGTCATGTTTTTTGTAACACTTTAAAATCGGCTTATTTTAAAACCTACATATATATGTTTGGTAGCATTCTTTTCAGAGTTTATCGAACTTTAATGTGATGTTGTTAGATTTTCAGATTCTTGTTCCATTTTTAAATTATAAACTAATAAATATTAAGAATTCACATCCCGTGAGACAAGACTTTGTACCAAAGGATTTAACCACATCCGGGCCGGAAATAAAACACAAAGAGTAGGACAGCTGCTGCACAGGCTTTTAAATGTTCGAAGTGGACATTTCAATCCACTTTACTGATTCAATTCTTCTCAACTACCCAGTAAAGTTAATCAATATATATGATTATTTGATTCATCCATCCATCCATCCAATAAAAAAACAAAACATTCTCTGATAAGTTTCTCCTTGAATGAATCATTATTTATAATATATTTGTTAAATGATATATTAAACATTCTGGTAATTCATAATGTATAATACCAACCTCTTTAAAAGCATGAAACATGACAATAAGCTGGAAATAATTAAGACACCAAGTTCAAGAATCATAAGTGAACAAGAAATGTGCAACTCATTTTTGGGGAATGATTCAGTGATTCACTTTGCAAACATTTGACTCGTTCTCTGGTAATAATTAAGTTCACGAAACAAATGAACAAGAATCATGTTCAATGAGCTGTAAAAAGATAAGTAATGTTGAAAGCAAATAGTTGTTAGAAGTTAGAATAATATTTTTATAAGTTTCGGTTTTATGTGACTAATTTGTAAAAAGGGACATAAACAAAATATAAACATGATATTTAATGTTTATGACAATTCCAATAATACATTCTAATATAAATTTGTTGTTACTGTATTGTACTTATATATGAGGAACAAGAGAATGATCGATGACAATTGATCAATCAATCGAATGCTCTCTCGCCAATAATAATTCAGTTCTAACTAGAAAGAATCATAACAGAAGTAAATGAGAATCATGAATCAGATGGGTATTACTGGCACATGTGCTTTAAACCTCTAAATGAACGAGACTGATGGCATCACACATGCACATTAAACATCTAAATGAAATCGTGCATGCTCTTTAGCACTCCAGTCAAGCTATACTGAATCAATTCTTTCATGCTTGCAAATTGTTTTGCATGATTCACTGAAGAGAGTCATTCAAAAGAACAAATCATTGCAAATTACCCATCACTATGTGAAGGTGATGTGTACTGAATATGTCTAGGAAGTTCTCATAAAAGCATTCATATAGATCCCAAAGTAACTTGAGTATGTTCAATTTTCCTCAAATAAAAGAATTATAAAGCCGACTCCACTTTATTATATTCTGAGACTCACAACACAATCAATAACTGGATTATGTTTAACCAACTACAACAAGTAACTAACTCCAAAAATAGTAAAGGTATGGGAACTTAGTATAACCAAAAAATGTTACATATTCTTGATGTATCCCACTAACACTCAAGTTTAAGATTATTAGTCATGTATCCCAGCACCTCTCCACCTAATGGGTTCTCATCAAAAGAAACAATGTGACTTGTTTTTTGAGAGAAGAAGTTGTAAATTCAAGAGTATTATCAATCAAGAGGTTATGACATTTTGTTGCCCCAGAGTCTGTAAGAGCATGTGTCTGATAAACCTTCAATTAATATGCCTCTAAGCAAAAAAAATGTTTAAACAGTATTTGAGTACCAGAACTCCTCCCAACTGCCCTAACATAGAATTGATTTTCTAGTTTTCTTGTTTTTAGTCAGTTTGAGGAAGCTGGCAATGATATGACCTAGTCCTTCATTAAGCCATTGTGGTCTTTTTTTGTTTTTCTGCTGCAACTATGGTATTACCCAAAACCATTGGGTCCGTAAAGTCCTTATTTTCAGCAGCAAGTCTGGATGCCCTATGTAGCATTTTTATTTTCTTCCTAACTTTCTTTCCTTAGTGTGTGTACCTATTTTCAACACTACTATAGATCCACTACCTCTCCTAAGGTATTACCGATAGTTTAAGAAAGGTTTAAATGCAGAAATAAAAAATAAAGTGATAGTCACTTGCAAAATGGCAGCATCAAACTCAAAACAAAATAATGAAGCAATATACAAGCAGCACAATAATAATAAGAATAAAACTTTACCAGAAGACAAAACAAAAATTAGAAAAAGGAGTACAGAACCTAGCAGGAGAAAGAAATACACTTTAGGACCTACAACTTCACAACACAGTGTGGATATTTGTCCAAACAGTCTAGGCCTTCTGTGTACCACTGCATGTTATTTATTAAAATTATGTTTACTACCATTAATTCTTAAAGCTCTCTTTTAGGGTTGCAGCAAAGACTGTCTTTTTTTTGGGGGGGGGAAAGACATTTTGCAAATTCCATATGTAAAAATGTCAACCTGTTATGGCTGGTAAAAGAGTTTAGTCCACTATAATATTTTTGAATCATTTTTCATTATTTATTAAAGATTGTTTTTCCATTATGGAGTCTAAAACCTTAACAAATGAAAACCATGTTAATTGCTGAAATTGTAAGATGAAATAAATGAAAATTTTAGCTGCATAACTAATGATCATTATTTTTTTAGTTTTTTACAGCATATAAAATATCACAATATAGTGATAGTTAAATTGAACACAAACTGATAGTAGTAGTAGTAGTAATACTGCCCATGTACAAAGTACAGTGAAATTCCTACTTGCATGGAAGACCAACAAGCAACATATCACCATTCACTGGTGCTATAATAAACAAGAAATCGTTTAAAATACATAAAAGACAAATTCACTTACTGTACTCCTGAACCCAGGTATTTTAGTATGTAGGTGTCAGAGAATATCATTGCAGCATCAGGTGCAAAGTAAATGCCAACTCTAGACAGGATACTAGTCCTCCACAGGATTAAGCTACTAGTACGTAACTTAGTACTGACTCATTGCAATGTGAGAACTAATGCTATAAAGGGGGTCACTACTGTATTTTCCTGCAAACTGATTCTTTGTTCTGGTTAAAATCCACTATTGAATCTATGAGAGTCCTATGTGTATATACACTACTTTTCATCCAACTTTTGTATCAGTAAAGTATCTTGAGCTGATATTCACTATAACAGAAACTCATTTAATCTACCATGTCTTGTTATGTACGTTTCATTTTAACATGCGTATATCTGTTATTTTATGACTTAACTTCAGTGTGCTATGATATTCCCTCCCTCATTATTTGCAACCCTCAAGACAGGGTCAATATAGTTAAAGCATCAAAGTGGTTTACTTATGTTTTATGTAAATTTAATTTGCTTCATTACACATTTGTTGTACTCCATACATTATTGTGCCTACTACATTTTAGAAATATTTATAGTAACAACAGAAAAGCCTTCAAATCTTTTGTGTAGTATTGTGTTTAGCACAAAGAAAATTTGTATTCTTAAGAAACAACTGACAGCAATCTTTAGCATTTGAATTAAATATATTTCACTTTGAAGTAAAATATTCTTACACTTTCATTCTCATTTTCCTGTCTCCTAACCAAATCTCCTCCCAATCAAGAGCCAGAAGCTAATCCAACAGGCTCCATAGTTAAACAGGAACAGGGTCCAAGCACACCTCTATCAGTATTAAAACAGGATCCCCTGTCTGTACCACCTCAGCCATCCTATTCAGCAGTAGCAGATGATTCCAGCATTCAGGAGAATCAGGAAGAAATTCCTGCAGATCAGTTAGCCTTGAAGCAACTGTCTGTGGCAATAGAAGGCTCAACTGATGAAGACCAGTCGGACAGTGGTGGAGAAGGGATGTACAGGGAAAGGGATGAATTTGTAGTAAAGATTGAGGACATAGACTACCTGAAGGTAAGTTTCATTGGTTTGTTCCTTAATGTTTGTATTACTGATTAACTTTTTTTTATTTTCTTTACAATGTAAATTTAGACACCTTCCTGTAGCTGTTCCACAGAAATACATATCTGTGAGATTGCTATCTTTTGTTTTGTAATGTTTTAGTACGAAATCTATGTTATGATCATAATCAGAATTTAATGATTTATTTGTGCCTTGGATTATGCCAAACAACTCTGTATGACCCATTTTTAGCATTGCATTTGGCAATGCCAGTAACTAATAAGACATTATGGCAAGTTTCCAGTTTTGTTTTCCATACTTTTCTCTGTAGATATGGATTCCAAACTATTAGAAATATGTCAAGATGACTGAACTACAATTATTTGAAGAAAAAAAAAACAAACTAATGCAGGTTTTCAATAAGTACAAGGATTAAAGAAATATAACTGCTTATACATATAAACATGAAAGACAAAATGCAGGACAAACAAGTCAGACAAGCACAGAACTTAGTTCACTTTGAGGTCTTCTGGAGTTTCTTGCTTTTACAAAGTTTTTTGTTTAGTGTTTATCTCTAGGAATTTTAGTGTGACATCACAGCCAGGTCACTCTTCCTCTCTCAAATGCACAGTTGAAGGTAAGAGGGCTAAACCATTACATTAGTACTCAAAGCACTCTTCTTCCTTATTTAGTTGAAAGCTTTTAAAAAACAGGTTTGCCTGACAGTTATTTCTGGGCTTGTTACACAGTAACATTTATACGTAAGGAAGAAGGTCTTTAGTTGGTCGTTTACTTGTTCCTAGGAAATGAAAGACATACCACTGTCGTCTTTTTTGTTGAAAGTAGAGTAAATTATTATGCAGGCTGAGCAGGGTTCCCCAACTTTTTCATATGACTATATTATATATATATGAGACAGAGAGATATTGTACCTTTCTGAAGTTGTGTTTGCTTTTATAAGCGGTTAGACTATTTTCAATTTGTGCAAGATCCGAGTGTTGATAGCAGCTCTTCTCTTATTTCTGACATAATAAAATGAGCATCTCTGCATCTTGCTGATGGCTATATGGCTATATCCAAGTGACCTTTAGGTATTTGTTTTATATAAACGAGAAAACACTCTTTCTGTAATACAAAGTCTGTTATTAGCACAAAATTTGATGAACCATTTGCCATTGTTTTTGTTACCATTGACAGGTTTGCCCATAACATTTTCTGTGCTGCTGTTGTCACTATAATCTTTGGCACTCAGATCACACATGACTACTATTATAATTATCACCAGTTGAAAAAAAATCAATACGACTTACCTACAGACACTCTCAAAAGGTGTTCTTATCAGATTATAAAGAGGTGGATTTCACTTTCTAGTAGTTTTCTTGAATCAGGATGTTATGGTTCAATCTGAGATAAAGGAAGTCAGATTTCTTGGAAAAGCTAAGTTATCTGCTAACTAGGATGCTGACTCTAGTGACCTGATGTTAATTTTGTGATTCACCCCTAACCTTAATCCCTGTAGTACAGATTTAGGATTTCATTATCAAGATTTATTTTAACATGACCATTCCATCTTGGGTCACTGAGATGATCTGAGCTAGTTGCAATTTTTCATCATTGTCTATACATCGCCATTTAAGCAGTCCATTACATAAAGTATCTATCTATCTATCTATCTATCTATCTATTTGTTGTAGCTTCAGGTGTCATGCAATACTTAGATATGAGGGGGGCCTAGCCCAGTGGCTGTGGTTTCCACTAAATGAACAGTTGTCTGTCAGATAACACCTGGGCAAAAAACATAGAAAACATCTGAAACAACAGCTTAGCAATAGCAGAAATTATCTATGCCAAGATGAATTATTAGAACCTTATTCATAGGCTTTGGACTTCAAACCCTGAGCTTGGAGGGTTCAAATCCTGCTATGTGACCCTGAGCAAGTCACTTGACCTGCCTGTGCTCCAACTGGAAAAATAAAAACAAATGTAACCAATTGTATCATAAATGTTGAGTCACCTTGGATAAAGGCGTTGGCTAAATATGTAAATGTAAAAGTGCTAAAATACACTTCGACATGGTCATATTTGTCCCTCTGTATGTCCAATCAAAATGACTCCGCTCCTACTAGACCAATTTGTTTGAAATTGGGTAAATATGTTCTTGAAAAAAAAAAAAAAACTCATTAAAATTCAGTTTGTTGAAGTATTTAAAATGAAGCATGGTGTACACATTTTTCAAATTTCAAAAACACATTGAAAAAGCATTGCATTAGTGTTAAAAGTAATCTATTTTAAATCATGGAAACAGTACTGATTTAACCTTCTGAATTCATCTTTGAGAGAGATCTGTTTATCTTGTTTAACCTACGTGTTTTGCTCTATTACACCTCCAACAGCCACTCTTCATAAAAAATGAAATATTCCATTAGTTATTGTAATACAAGCAGAGTGTTGTGCATGTTGTCCAGAACCTGCTGTCATTTCAGCAGAAAAATTAATTTATAGGATTAGAGGCTGGCGCAAATCGGAATTCCGGTTTGGACATGGGAGGGTCCCTTCTGATTGCATCACAACTATATGATTTAATTATTTGTACATTATTTTGTATATATAATTGGTTTCATATTTAACATGATTAAAATTCATATGGCAGGGCATATGTTGATGAAGTGTTAAGTAGCAAATTTGGCTCCTTCAAGGATCTTGTGTTCCGAGTTCAGATGCAATGTCCAGTCATTGTACGTGTTGAGTTTACTACACATTCCATTCATGTTTGCATGGGTTTTCCTCTTATATCCTTAAACACGTTAGATTAGTCTACAGTAATTGGAGACTCTAAATCTGGGTCCATGTTAGAGTGGATATGTATACGAGTGTGGTCTGTAATGAGTTGGTTCCCTTCTAGTGCTGTGCCCTATCCTGGGTTCAATGTTGTCAGGACTTCCGTAGCCCCCTGCAACCCTAAATTTAATTAAGTGGGTTTTAGAATGTTATATTACAACAAAAATCTTTTAACATTCAGCTACTCACGCTGGTGTATTTTGTATAGCAGTCTGTTTTTTTTGTCCAACGTCCTTTTACTTGAACCTACCTGCAGCATCTACCATCTATCCTCAGCTTGAATCACTACAAGTATAGTGTCACAATGGTTTCCCTCCAGTGTGCCCCCAGCCTGTTTTATGAGTGGATGTACAATTTAAAATTATTGCAGTATTTTATATTACAACCACACATCATGCATATAAATAGCCATTTTAACACTGGTGCCTAAAGTACACTGCATGAGTACTTATGAGATAAGAAATGGTGCAAGTAGTTAAGGGTTAATGTAATATGAAATGTGTTTATGAAAATGAAAGATTAGATATAAATAAATTAACTTGGAAACCATCAGGGAGCAACTGTAAAAGTAGAAATCATTATAAACATTACAAGTTTTATATACCGTAGATACTCGCGTATTAGTCGATCTCACAGGTAAGTCGAGTGTATTGTTTAAGCCGAAAATTACAAAATTTGTTATGACCCGCGCATAAGTCGAGGGTAAAACTTGACAGCTATCAGAGATAGAGGGCGACAATCAGCTGTTAATGGCGACAAAACTCACTGTCATGTCACAGGCATTCCCCTCTGTGCTTGGAGAAATGCTAGACTCGTTGACTCTGCAACTAATCCTTGTGTGTGCGTGAGTTGCGAAATGTAAACAAAGGCAAGATGGCGTCGATACGTCACAAGGGAGCGAAGCGAGTGCAGAAAAGAAAACACTCGGCAGACGATGTTTTGCACATTATTGCTGAGTCGGACTCGGGTGATTTTTCAAAATCAGATTTTATTGACAGTGATCAGGAATCAAGCAAGAAGGTGAAATCCTTGCGTGTGTGTGAGTTGCGAAATGTAAACAAAAGCAAGATGGCGTCGATATGTAACAAGGGAGCGAAGCGAGTGCAGAAAAGAAAACACTCGGCAGACGATGTTTTGCACATTATTGCTGAGTCGGACTCTGATTTTTCAGAATCGGATTTTATTGACAGTGATCAGGAATCAAGCAAGAGAGTGAGAAGCCGGCATTAGCTGATCGGACACCAGCCAATGCCGCCCCAGCTGATTGACTGCCAGCTGAACGCATTCGCGCAGCCGATGCAGCTACGGCAAGGTTCGCGTGGGAGGAATACCCAGACATTGATCCGAACTGGCTACCGGAGTTCACAAGACAGCATGGATTGCTGTAGGACACAACAGATCACCCGCTGCTGGACTACTTCAGGCTGCTCTCTCCTGATGCTGCTTTTCAGCTACTGTCAGACGAGACAAACAGGTAGGCAGAGATAGAGGGCAACAATCAGCTGTTAATGGCGACAAAACTCACTGTCAAGTCACAGGCATTCCCTCTGTGCTTAGAGAAATGCTAGACTCGTTGACTCGGCAACTAATCCTTGCGTGTGCGTGAGTTGCTAAATGTAAACAAATTTAAACAAAGGCAAGATGGCGTCGATATGTAACAAGGGAGCGAAGCGAGTGCAGAAAAGAACACACTCGGCAGACGATGTTTTGCACATTATCGCTGAGTCAGACTCAGATTTTTCAGAATCGGATTTTATTGACAGTGATCAGGAATCGAGCAAGAGAGTGAGAAGCCGGCATGATCGGACACCAGCCAATGCCGCGCCAGCTGAACGCATTCGCGCAGCTACCGGACTTCACAAGACAGCATGGCTTGCTGTTGGACACGACAGATCACCCGCTGCTGGACTACTTCAGGCTACTCTCTCCTGATGCTGCTTTTCAGCTACTGTCAGACAAGACAAACAGGTAGGCAGAGAAATTTTTTGAATCGCGGGCTGCGCTTGCATTGCATTGATAGCGTGCGTTGCCTTGGTTCTTTTGATTCCAAATCTGGTTGCACATTGCAGCTAATGGTATGTTTGTTATCCAAAACCTGCAAAAGCTAATGCTCAAATTCAAGTATTTCACAGTTTAAAGAATTATTTAATGAATTTAGAAAAAAAACTAGCTAATGAGCAATAGTATTGCTGGCTTATAATTATTTCAAAGACCATGGGAAACGGCAGATGACCGGTGACTTAACACCGTGAAGCGTTGAGTGTACAATGTCATTAACCAAATTCTATGGACAATTGTGTTGCCCCGCGGATAAGTCGATTCTGTTTTTTTGAATGAATTTTAAGGCATAAATTTTTCGACTTATACGCGAGTATCTATGGTAATTATGCTTTTAAATTAATTCATACTGCAAATCCCTTTATACCAACACTTCAAATGAAGTAGCTGTTTAAAAAAAATCATTAAATATCTTAACAAAAAACACAACATTCCTGAGTTGATAATGGTTCATATGTAGATAATGGCAGCAAAATAAATTGTGTATTCACAAACGTTTGATGATAAAATCCTAAAAAATAACCATGCTAGCATTTATGAAGGTAGCATATTATTTTACAAAATGGATACACATGCATTGCTTTACTTTCTTATATCTAACATCATATAAGCAAGCTTTAGTCAATGCTTGAATTCATGAGCATCATCAATTTGCACCTATAGGGTGGAGAGGGAATGAGGCCATTTTCCCCTTTTCTAGTAGAAAAATTATTTGTTTGTTCCGTGCTGTCAGTTTTACTATTGGAACAAAACACCCAAAACCATGTAAGCAAAATGAACTAGTATGAAATAATTGATATTTCCCAAAATAAAGTAAAATATGTGGGGATTTGTTTTCATTATGTCTGTTATTATTGGCACAGATAACCCATAAGTTCAATTATCGATGACTTGTAGGAAAGTATGATAAGATGATTTAGTATACAGTGATCCCTCGCTATATCGCGCTTCGCCTTTCGCGGCTTCACTCCATCGCGGATTTTATATGTAAGCATATTTAAATATATATCGCGGATTTTTCGCTGCTTCGCGGGTTTCTGCGGACAATAGGTCTTTTAATTTCTGGTACATGCTTCCTCAGTTGGTTTGCCCAGTTGATTTCATACAAGGGACGCTATTGGCAGATGGGTGAGAAGCTATCCAGCTTACTTTCTCTCTCTCTCTCTCTCTCTCTCTCTTGCGCTGACGTAGGGGGGTGTGAGCAGGGGGGCTGTGTGCAGCTGCTTCCTGAAGGACATGCTGCACGGAGCTTCGCATACTTAAAAGCTCAAAGGGCACGTATTGATTTTTTTTATCTGTCTCTCTCTATCTCTCTTCCTGCTCCTGACAGAGGGGGTGTGAGCTGCCGCCTTCAACAGCTTTGTACCGGCGGTGCTTCGCATACTTAAAAGCCAGCCCTATTGATTTTTTTTTTGACTGCTTGCTTTGCACTCCTTTGAAAAGGAAGATATGTTTGCATTCTTTTAATTGTGAGACAGAACTGTCATCTCTGTCTTGTCATGGAGCACAGTTTAAACTTTTGAAAAAGAGACAAATGTTTGTTTGCAGTGTTTGAATAACGTTCCTGTCTCTCTACAACCTCCTGTGTTTCTGCGCAAATCTGTGACCCAAGCATGACATTCTAAAAATAACCATATAAACATATGGTTTCTACTTCGCGGATTTTCCTATTTCGCGGGTGGCTCTGGAACGCAACCCCGCGATGGAGGAGGGATTACTGTATAGGGATATCTAGAAATGCATTCAAAGATCTATTAAAATAAAATAAATGACATATCTTTAAGGATATCTCAAATGGATTTCTAGATGACTTGAAATAAATTCCTGTGATTTCAAGATGCCCACTTCTTTTCATGATATCTTAACATTTTTTCACGATTTGAGATATCTGAAATACAATTCAAGATGTACAAAATTTTACAGGATAAATGTTTTTAGTAGGACCTATTGTTATTTTAGAATATCTTGCACTGGGTTTCTCATCCTTTTGAGTTATCTTAAAATTTCCATCCATCCATCCATCCTCTTCCGCTTATCCGAGATTGGGTCGCAGGGGCGGCAGCTTGAGCAGAGATGCTCAGACTTCCCTCTCCCCGGCCACTTCTTCTAGCTCTTCCGGGAGAATCCCAAGGCGATTCCAGGCCAGCCGGGAGACATAGTCCCTCCAGCGTGTCCTGGGTCTTCCCCGGGGCCTCCTCCTGGTTAGACGTGCCCAGAACACCTCACCAGGGAGGCGTCCAGGAGGCATCTTGATCAGATGCCCGAGCCACCTCATCTGATTCCTCTCGATGTGGAGGAGTAGCGGCTCTACTCTGAGCCCCTCCCGGATGACTGAGTTTCTCACCCTATCTTTAAGGGAAAGCCCAGACACCCTGCGGAGGAAACTCATTTCAGCCGCTTGTATTCGCGATCTCGTTCTTTCGGTCACTACCCATAACTCATGACCACAGGTGAGAGTAGGAGCGTAGATCGACTGGTATATTGAGAGCTTTGCTTTACGGCTCAGCTCCTTTTTCACCACGACAGACCAATGCAGAGCCCTCATCACTGCAGATGCTGCACCGATCCGCCTGTCGATCTCACGCTCCATTCTTCCCTCACTCGTGAACAAGACCCCCGAGATACTTGAACTCCTCCACTTGGGGCAGGATCGCACTCCACCCTTTTCTGGCTGAGGACCATGGTCTCGGATTTGGAGATGCCGATTCCCATCCCAGCCGCGAACCGATCCAGAGAGAGCTGAAGATCACGGCCTGATGAAGCAAACAGGACAACATCATCTACAAAAAGCACTGACCCAATCCTGAGCCCACCAAACCGGACTGCCGGAGTACCCCCCACAGGATTCCCTGGGGGACACGGTCGAATGCCTTTTACAAGTTCACAAAACATATGTAGACTGGTTGGGCAAACTCCCACGCACCCTCCAGGACCCTGCTAAGGGTGTAGAGCTGGTCCACTGTTCCACAACCAGGACGAAAACCACACTGTTCCTCCTGAATCTGAGGTTCAACGGACCCTCCTCTCTAGGACCCCCGAATAGACTTTTCCAGGGAGGCTGAGGAGTGTGATCTTAAAATTTATTTCAGGATATCTCATTTGATTTCAAGGTACCTGACTTTACAGGAAGACCTAAAATATGTACTTTTTTCTGTGATCACAGTCCTCTTGGGGTATGCGAAAAAAAAATTCCAACATGCTCTCCAGAGACATATGGAGTTTTGGGGTCAGAGCGCAGGGTCAGCTATTTGTCCAGCACCACTGGAGTAATTGCAGGTTTAGGGCCTTACTCAAGGGCCCAACGGAGTAGCATTGAAATTGCCATAGAAAAGTGCCTGCCTATGACAGCCGAATTTAACATCTTCAACATAACTCCTGAGGTATGGCTGAGCAGTTGAACCATTTATAACATTTTCTTAATTGTATTACCTTTAACTTGTTTTTTCTGTTTTGTGTTACTTTTGCTGTTTAGTAATACATCACATAAACAAATGCATCCCTTTAACATGCTATATCGTGACCATTTAAACCCAGACTCATATGATCTGTCAAAAGCAAAGTAAAATCATATGCTTAAAAACAATCCAATTGTATAGATCTCTTTTTAGCATGGATGAAACAAAGAAATAGTAACCATATAGAAAGAAAGCACTCATCTTTAAATAATAATTGGTAGTTTACAACATTAGAAAATTTTGAAAAGAACAGGCTGTTTTCCCCAGCAAGTGTGCTAATCCGATTGACCTAATTTTCAATAGAGATGTGTGCTGAAGTACGCCGGCGGATCCATGAGCGCAGCAGTGCGTTTCACTCCGGAGATACACAGGCATACAAAAAGAGCAGGTATGATCTCCGAAAAGCCATTAAATAAGGCAAAGCACCAGTATGCCCACAAACTGGACTCTCAGTTTAACAGCACAGCAGACGCTCGTCGGATGTGGCAGGGTATTCAGCTGATCACAGACTACAAATCCCAGACACATGCAGCCAGTTTCACTCCCGGATGAGTTGAACGTGTTTTTTGCTTGCTTCGAGCTCACTAACACGGACAGGCCCGTGCAACCCCATGCAGCATCGCAAGACTCCAGCCCGAGGCTCTCCGAGGATGACGACTCAGCATCCGCAAAGCACCTGGCCCAGACGGACTCTCAGGTCGCATTTTAAAAACATGTTGCGACCAGCTAGCTGCTATCATTACGGATATTTTTAACACATCACTGAGAGTTTCATCTGTCCCCACCTGCTTCAAGCACACAGCCATCATATCCCTGTCCCAAAGAAAAATTAAGTAGACTGCCCTAATGATTACTGCCCAGTAGCACTTACTCCCATAGCCATGAAGTGCTTTGAGAGGCTGGTGCTAGAACACATCAAGGACATCATCCCTGACAGTCTGGACCCCCTCCAGTTTGCCTACCGTTGAAATAGGTCCACGGAGGATGCCATAACACTTCACACCACCCTGTCTCATCTGGAGAACAAGAACTGTTATGCCAGGCTGCTGTTTGTGGACTACAGCTCTGCATTTAACACCGTCATTCCATCCCACCTCATCGCTAAACTCCTGGATCTGGGGCTTAGCTCTTCACTGTGCAACTGGGTACTGGACTTCCTAACCGGCAGATTTCAGCAAGTGCATATTGGTGGAAAAGCCTCCTCCATCATCACCATCAACACTGGCACCCGCAAAGCAGCGTGCTGAGCCCCCTGCTTTACTCTCTCTACACCCATGACTAGGTAGCTAAGTACAGCTATAACACCATCCTCAAGTTTGCCAACGATACCACTGTAATAGGTCTGATCAGCGAGGATGATGAGACAGCCAACAGGGAGGAGGTCAGACTCTTGCCAGAATGGTGTCGGGACAACAACCTCACCCGCAACGTTAGCAAAACTAAGGAGATGATTGTGGATTTCTGCAAACAGGCAACAGAGCACAGCCCCATCTGCATTGGAGGTAAAGCTGTGGAGCAGGTCAGCAGCTTTAGGTTCCTCTGAGTCACCCTCACTGATGACCTTAAATTGTCAAGTCACACTGCAGCAGTAGTCAAGAAAGCCCAACAACGCCTCTATTTCCTCAAGAGACTGAATAAACCCTAGATGTCCCCTACAACCCTGTGCAGATTCTACAGGTGTACTGTGGAATCCAGCATCACATCCTGGTACAGCAATTGCTCAGTTCAGAACTGCAGAGCTCTGCAGTGTGTGGTGAACACAGCACAACAGATCACGTGCACACCGCTCCCTGCGATCCATTACATCCACACTACACGCTGTCTCAGGAAAGTGAACCGTATCAGGCGGGACCCCAGCCACCCTGCACGGTTACTTTTCACCCTCCTCCCAACAGGGAAGCGACTAAAGTCCATTCGGACGCGCACCTCCAGGTTCAGGAACAGTTTCTACCCAACTGCAATCAGACTCATGAACAATCAGTAACCTTGTGTCACCTCCACTGCTACCTGCACATATACTTCTGGCACTGTCTCGATTTATTCCTAGGATTCTAGTTTTATTTATTTACTTATTATATTCATTTATTTATTGTGTGTGTGTTTTTTTTTTTGTCTATGTTAACTGTCTGCAGGGGCACATGCAAGCAAGCATTTCATTGTACATGGTACTTGTACACATAACAATAAAGAATTGAAATTATGTTATTGTGCAGAGAAAACAACAAACAAAAAAAGGTTCTTTGGTGTATCATATCATGGAGGGAAGACTGTGCCAGTCAGTTCCTTTTGAAGCAAGCTGCTACTGTAGAGTGCTTCAAGTTACAAGTACTGGATAAGCAACAAATTATATGAAATGACATTTATATTAACAATATGTGATTGAGCCCTTATTTAGGTATTTGCTCTCCTAGGCAACTACTGTAATGAGAATTTCTACCTGTTAAAAGTTTAACTAGTTTATAGGGCCAGGTATTAAAGGGATACAGTTGTTACAGTGTATACAATAATATGTATTATGTGTATAAGTGAAGAATTTATGTGATGATTGTCATGTATTCCTGAGGTAAAACAATTTTGGCAGGGTCAAGTATGATGTAATATTCACACCCACATCCTCTTACAGAGAGGCAAACACCAACTAATAAATAATTTTACAGTGTGTGATGCTGCTCCTGGTAATTTTATGCTATTATTTTAATGGATTACACAATTTAAAATGGCTATCTTGATATCTGGTAACTTTTAAGTTGTTTTTAATAAAGAAGGTATACAGGACCGTGGTTGATCAGGGTTTTTAAATCAGCAGGATAATTTTCAGGTTGCGGAATTAGTTAACATTTATTTGTGGACTGAGGCTTTATTGTTGTGGTTACTGGGGGATGTAGTTCTTTACAATGATATCTGTACAGGGCACTATTTTGAGACAATTGAACATATATTTGGGCTCCTGCAAAGTCTGTTTTGCATAAAATTAAAGAATGTGTATACCTTTACTGAGGGGGACTTGTATAATTTTTAAAAAATGTATATTGTGCGGGGCGGCACGGTGGCACAGTGGGTAGCGCTGCTGCCTCGCAGTTGGGAGACCTGGGGACTTGGGTTCACTTCCCGGGTCCTCCCTGCGTGGAGTTTGCATGTTCTCCCCGTGTCTGCGTGGGTTTCCTCCGGGCGCTCCGGTTTCCTCCCACAGTCCAAAGACATGCAGGTTAGGTGGATTGGCAATTCTAAATTGGCCCTAGTGTGTGCTTGTGGTGTGTGGGTGTGTTTGTGTGTGTCCTGCGGTGGGTTGGCACCCTGCTCGGGATTGGTTCCTGCCTTGTGCCCTGTGTTGGCTGGGATTGGCTCCAGCAGACCCCCGTGACCCGGTGTTCGGATTCAGCAGGTTGGAAAATGGATGGATGGATGTATATTGTGCAATTTACAGCTTTTATATATCAACATTTTTATAGTTACTAAATAAAAATCACATCTTTAGTACCATTTTGTAGGTTGCAGTCATGTTGATGCATCTATATTTTGATATTTTTACTTTTAAATATTCAAAATTATTTACCTGTTAGTAGTGATGTAAAACTTTATTATTTAACACTGTACTTTTTTCTAAGCCCGCTTAATCCTGATGAGGGTCATGGGGGACAGGAGCCTATCCCAGCAAACATAGGGCACAAGGCAGTAACAATGTTCTGGACAGATATCCATTCCATTGCAGGGTGAACAGACTCATGCACACACTAGGGACAGTTTAAGACTGCCAGTTCACCTAACCTTCATGGCTTTGGACTTTGGGAGGAAAACAGGACCCGGAGGAAACCAACACAGACATCGGAAGAACACACAAATCCATGCAGGGAATGACCCAGGACACAAACCCTGGCCTGCTTACCGTTAGGCAGCAGTTCTATAACTGCACCAGTGTGCTGTTCTTTATTATTTAATAAAAGTAGTTAATTCATACTACACATTAAACACTTACAGAACAAAATAGTTAAAATATAAAGTTGGCCTTTAAAGAATTACTACATCAAAACTAATAAAAGTGTAAATTACTAATAAATATAATTATTATACCTTTATGTGGTCATATATGTAGTTCTCTATTCAGCAGAACAAAACAGAAAATTTCCCCATTTTGAGGTTTGCTTGAAATCTAGATTTATCCAAATGTTACATGTATTATTTTTTAAGTGAACTCCTAAACAGGTAAGTTGATAGGTAGATTTTTATCTCATATGAGTATGTTTCCAGATCTTCAAATGAAAATGGTGTCACCTCAAAGTTTCTATAATAGCTATAACATTAAATTGGCTGGAAAGTGGGTTTACTTTTCTTGAGTCCCGCCATCATATCCATGATAGTAAGTGTGAAATATGGGATCTACTTTTTTTTTTAAAATGTACAGTAATTATGCATTCATTTCAGCTTTGGGCTATTTGATTGAGATACAAGTAAAGCATTTTTTACTTTCTATTTTTGGGATCTACAGCTGTTTTTATTTTACTAAATCAGCACATGAAATGTATGTTGTCAAGACGAATTACATTATATTGTAAATAAACAATGAATCTTATCTTTAAAACTGTTCTAGAACTTAGTTTTCATTTACTTTAAATAACCAAGATAATCTGTACTACAGTGTAAAACTAAAAGTTTATTTTTTCATAGATAACTAATTATTATTATTCTGTTCATAATTAGTTTATACTATCCACTTGGTGCTGAAGTTGTTCTGTATATTTTTCATAGACTTTACATGTACTGTATATAAACTGAAAGGTTCTAAGTTTTTAAATTCATCTTCAACTTCTTTTCCCTTTTACAGACAACACTAAAAGAAGGGAAAGAGCCGCCTGCAATTTGGAAAGTACAAAAGGCACTGTTACAGAAATTTGTACCAGAATTACGAAATGGAAATAGAGTATTTTCTGGAACAAACAGTGTGAGTAAAATTAATTAAAATTCATTTTAATCATTTCTAGGTACATTTAACAAATGTATGTACATATATTATACATAAGCTAAGACTGAAACAAGGCAGAAGTAATCATGCATGCTTTGCTCTGTGCTCCCGTCAGTGCTAATTTCTATCACTTTACTATCAGCACAGCGGTCCTACACTCAAAGATAACAGTGTACATATTTTAAAGGTAAAGATGCTTTTGTCAGCTTCCCCTCATTGACCTATACCATATTTAATTTATGGAGATCACCAAGGGCCTCTTTTATAAACAGTGCATATGCACAAAAATGTTGCATATGCCAGTTTCCACGTACACTTTGCAATGTATAAAATCTAAACTTGGTGTAAAGACACGCATATTCTCAAGGCAGCCTCAACTGCGAATGCACTTTTCTGCTCAATTTTGTGAACTGGTGGCACCTAGTGTCAAAGCAGTGCTACAGTTTCTGTGTGATCTCCCTTTTTCATATTCGCATCATTGACCAAAGATTTGTCAAATATACAAAAATGAATTGTATAGCATTTACAAATTTAATTTACTTGATTGTAATCATTCTGTAACAATATAATGGTGTGCAGAATGAACTATTCCAAATACCATAGCTGCTTCAGCGTTGGTACTCTCAGTGTACCACTAAGAGTATTTTAACCCACTGTATATGTGTGTGGTATCATAGCTGCACAGCAGGTGATCGGAAAGCTCTACGGCAGGATGTGTCCAGAGTGTAGAGAATTATCGGGATACAGAATCTAGCCCTGGAGGACATTTATAGCACACACTGCCTAAGGAAAGCCACCAGCATCTGCATGAATTCCACTCACCCATGCCACAGTCAATTTGAAGTTCTCCAGTCTGGTAGATGCTTCAAAGCCTTTCCTGCATTGACCTCGAGACTCATTAGTTTCATCCATAGAGCTATAAATGCACTCAATCAGTCCATCAAGTGCTCCCGGTAGAAATGTTTGTACTTAAAATTACAATTACCTCACTGTAAACTTGCACTACAACTGTAACATTGTTCAACCTAAGCCACTTTATGAACCATTTGCACTATATGTACAATTTTTGTACTTATGTTTGCATGTTGTATATTTTCCATTATTTTTTTATCATATTATTATTATTATTGTTATTTTATCATTTTATAGGAATATAAGTTTATGGAGGATCTGCATATTGAATCTCATTGTACCAAACAATGACAATAAAGGAATTCAGTTCAATTCAATAGAATAAAGCTTATATTTAAAGATGATGTTAGAATACTAGGATGTATACTTGATATCATTTTTATGATGAAATCCATTCAATTATGTATATTACATTTTACAGATAAATTGTTACATTAATTTAAATAATGTATACTATTAATAATTAAACATGTGAGGGCACGCTGGGACAGCGGTAGCAATGAGCTAGCACCCCATCCAGGGATTGTTCCTGCCTTGCGCTTGATGCTTGCTAGGCCTGGTGCGTTCAATGTTCTAGAAAAGGCTTACAGCTAGTTTTACATTATAGAGCTCATTGTGTGGCAATTGACTACATGGAGAAAGAAAATGGGAGGACAGAAATTGGGGGTTGGTATGTTTGTCAGAGATAGTACTGCTGCATTAAATTATTTCATTCAGGGTCGCTCATGTCCCAGCAAGCATTTTGCGGGAGGCAGAAAGAATCCCTGGATGGTTCGCCAGCTCATTGCTACCACTGTGCCCCCATGTTTAATACATGCTTTAATGCATTTCATCATGAAAATGATATCAAGTATACATCTTATTATTCTAAATGTTCAGAGAGCTATAATATCATGAATATAATGTATTGTGTGGCGATCTCTGCCTGAGCGCTCCTATCTATAAAAACAGAAAACCAGTTTAAGAAGCATGTAGTGATTCACACATATAGAACACACAGAATTATGAAGCATTTAACATTCTACTTTAGGTACGATGGAATTTGAGAAACTGTAGTAAATTAAACATTAATTTTAAGGTGAAGTTTACAATGTTCTACTTTAATCTCAAAATTTCCACTTTAATGACAAAATAAACTACAGGATTAAACTCTATACTTAGACCTCTTTTTTTCTTTACTGTGTCCCTAATTTTTTTCTTTTCTCTGTGCCCTAATAGGCTTCCGTATAACACTGATGGTGGGCTACGACTCGCCTTTTCAACTTGACTTTGATTTCTGACCACTTCTTTTTTATTTTGGGCACTGTGCAACTTTCTGAACTTGAACTTTTGAGTACCACTCAATCAATTCCCTTTTGTTGCTCATACCACTGCCTAAGTCACCCAAAAGTGCTTTTTCCTTGCTTCCACTTTGCATTCGCTGCAGTTTTTTTTCCATACTTTTGCCACTGCCTTTTTATAAAATGCTTAATGTAAGGAGCTATTTACATTGATTTGCGTATTCAAAGGGGCATAATTCTGGGAGGATTCAGGTTGGTGCAACAAGTACGTGCACATGCGTTACATTTCACGCTGACTGGGATTTATGGAGTGAAAGTGCGTGGAAGTTGGCTTACGCATGGTTTTGTGCATTTAAATTTTTTTGTGCGTACGCACATTTCCACTTTTGTCCATGTGAATTCTACGCATGGCGTTATACATGAGGCCCCAGGTATCCAGAACTTAAGACAATTTAGTCCAGGGTAAGATGTATGCTGCCTTTGAACTACTGTGTATACAGCATATTGTAAATGAGTACAGTCTCTCTGAACATAGATATATTTCTGTGTCTACACTGTAGTCACTGAATTTCACAGAAAGAAATTATATGATCACATCCTTGGTTAAATTCTATAAATATGTAACGTTCCAGTACTTAGTATGTCTGACTTTTTTTTAACTGATCCTTCTTGACATAGAGTGGATATGTTCACTGCAGTTTGTCACATCTATCCTGTTTCCCTCCTGGTGGAAGACTTCCTTGAGTGCCTTGATGTTTGATGTGGAGTTCTATAAAACGTGTGTCTTCAGAATACACCATGGGTGCTCAGTAGTGTTCAGGTCGGTCAGCATACTTGACCACTCCAACATTTTCACTTTGATCATCCTTAAGAAGGCAGCAATGGCCTTCGAAGAATGTTTGGAATCTTTGCCATGCTAAAAAATTGCCAGACAAACCTAGACTGTGAAGAGAAGTTTGCATCTTTTATTTCATGATTTTGCAGTACATCTGAGAATTCATGAATTTATTCAGTTCTTCCACATCTTTGGCACTCATATAGCCCCATATAAGAATGTTGCATTTGCTGAAGTATCCCCACTTTCATTAAATGTCCCTATATCAAGCCATTCAAATTTCTAGGTCACAAGCACATGAACAAAAAAAGCTGTTTCAGCTTGTGACTTGTTATTGGTATAATCCCCTCACTTTCCACCCCTCACCGAAGGGATTGAGAACACAGTTCAGTATTTTTTCCCACTTCTAATTGTCCTCACTTCATCTTACCAATGCAAAGACAAGCATGATTACAAATGAGAAAAGAAATCAGAGAGGTCTTGGAGGGATGGGTGAGTGGTTAAAGTGATTGCTTGGTAAAGTGAGCACGATTAGAAATTGGATTAAAAAAATTTTTTAAAAATCTTGCAGTTTTGTTGACCCCTTCGTTAGGGACTACCACCTGCAACCCAAAAGTGGTTGAGAAGCACTGGTTTAGGTACATGTTCGTTGTGTGTGATTAGCTCTAGGGCCCTGTCCAGGGTAGTTTCTGATCTTGTGCTAAGAAAGGCATTGTCCCCATCCATGTTGGTATGAAATGTATGTATTTTGTTTATTCCAGACATGAATGGCAAGATAAGAGCAACAACAAGACAAAAAAATAAATAAAAACTCTAAACCTTTGTGGGTCAGCTGCATCAGAAGGCAGGAGATGTATGAATTTTAGCACAAAAACCCCAGTTTATTGTACAAAATGTAATGTTTCTCTTTGTCTATTAGTAAACAGAAATTGTTTCACGGACTGGCATGAAAAATAATTTTAAAGTAATGTTTTAGATAATTATGTAATTATATGCACATAGTTACAAATTATTCTTTGCTTTAGAGTAATGTGTGTGTGTGTGTTTATTTTTTAATAAAAATATAACTGCAGTTGTAATGTTTGGGTGATTCTTTATGTGCCAGAAACTAAATGTTTCCAAAAAGAGGGAAAACCTTGTGACAAACAATATAACTTTGCAATGCTATGGGGTATGAAATCTAAATTTGGTTTAATGATAGCTGACAGATTAGGGCAAAAAAGAAAATTGATTCCAGAGTTGTGCATCATAAAATGTCTTGGTTATGTACAGTAAAATAGGGATTTCTGTCTAGAAAAACTGTAAAGCAACACATTTTTGGGGTGTTATATTTAATTGATACTGGTGTAAACAAAAAGGTTTTAATCATATAAATATCATATAAAAGTTGGTGTGTTGTATGTACTACTCTTCAGCCATTTGCAGTTCCTTTCTTATATAAGCATAATAATAGACATTTGTTTTTTGGGTATGTAATTTAGGCGCAATAGTGCCAAACTCCTCTTTAGGGCATAAGTGGTTAATAAATTCTGCTGTTGCTTTTGAAAATTAAGTCTGGCTTGTCTGCCTCACTCGTCCTGGTCCATCCCAGTCATGACTGTTCATGCTCTGGATACAAGAAGATGATCATGGCTGCGAGTCTGAGGGATCTCAGACCGTAACAGGATTATTTTCCCCCCTTTTCATTTGGTAATTTAAAAATAATTCATCTTGTAACATTTTTTCCCTTAGTATTTCAAGTATTATTTTCAGTGTTCGTTTATAACATTAATGCACAAAGTAGCCATTCCTAATATGATTTTTGTTATTGCTTTTCTTACAGTATCTTGGGTACTTTGGGGATGCAAAGACAAAGTACAAGCGAGTTTATGTTAAGTTCATTGACACTGTAAACAAAAAGGAGTACGTCCGTGTCTGCAACAGGAAACCTAGATGTAAACCTTTGCATTCAATGAGGTACCAATTAATAGTTGTTTACTTTTATGAATGTAAGCTCTTAGTTTTCAATACTGGGTTATTTTTAGACTTTGAATGTTTTCCCTTTTTTTGGATTATTTTGGACAGTAATTCCTACTTATGCTATGACTTGTGGTTTGCTTTCTATTGCACTGTTAAGGTTTCAGCATTTAACAGATAAACTCCATAAAAATAGCTATATTAATATAGACGTTTAATCAGTAAATGTCTATTCCATGTATTATGTCTATTCTTGTCTGCTAAGTTTTTCCTTACCATGCAAAGTTGAAGTTATTACCAAGCACAGAACTGAAATGTGAAATATTTATTGGAAGATCAGAAACAAATGGAATATCATCATGCATGACATTACATGTTGGTTACTATTTAATGAACTCACTGAATTATTTAAGTTTTGTATATAACTATTAGGGAGCCATAACAAAGGGAATTTTTTTTTCTTTTGTACTTGTTAGGAGTTCTCAGTCCCGGTCCAGCAGCGCCAAGCCTGCAACAGCTTCTGCACCTTCACCTGCTCCCAACAACTTGACCCAAAAAGTGCCCTCAAATAAAACATCTGCCTCAAAGCCAAAAGCAAAACAGCAGAAAGTAAAGGCTGAACCTCCTCCAAAAAAACGGAAGAAGTGGAAGGAGGTGTTTTCTCCTTCTCCTTCAGAGTCTTCACAAGAGGCACAGAGTGAAGATGATGGTAAGCTGCTTTATTGTCTGTTACATGGGAAGACACTAGTAGCTTTAATCTCTTTATTAAAAGTATGCATTCTATTTTGACTTGGAAAGTTTGGGTAAAGGTTAAATTTGTGAAATGGAAGAATTGTATCAAATTAGCCTAATGTAGCCTAAATAAAACATAAAAGATATATGAAATTATTAATATTTAGGAATAATGCTCGCTCTCAAAATGAAAGGACACACATTGGGCTGAAACAGAGATGACATTTTAAGAAGATGAATAATTTTGGAAAAGACTTGTGTTAATGAATATAAGCTTTAATATATGCTGAATGAAAATGTAAAAATCCAATTGATTATGCCAGGATTTACCATCAAATTTTAGTTTTACTTGCTAGCAAATGGTATTTATGCCAATAACTCATACTAGCAGACATGTGTCAGTTACAATTAAAATAATGTTTTGGAAACCACTGTTCCTGGTTTTCATGTAGCTTTTAATTTATCTTTATTAATCAGGAGCCAAATAAAAAATAAAGAAAATCCTTTTTGGTTTCACACAAGTAACAAGCTGCACAGTACTCATTATTGTTTAATAGAAATATTTTTTCAAGGTAAAGACACACAGACTTCAAGTTAACTCTTTCTACATATTATGGTTCACATATGCTGCTGTTATTGCCTGTTTTTAAAGTAACACATTTTCACTGTAGGATTGCATGCAGTGATTTTGTGGTCTTGATGTGGTATATAAAATTTGTAGTTAGTTATTCAGGGGTGCCCACATACAGTTTAAAATATAAAGTATTACATTTCTATTAGGCATTTTAGATGTAGAAAATGTATTACGAAGACATGTATTAATAAATAAATTACAAAATTTGTATGTAAAATACATTTTTGTCCACTCAGGCAATATATAAATCATTTTTATTTGCCACTCTAGTCTTTTCACACTGTATATAAAGTGTGGACCTGACCTATTTCTGAGCTCATAAGCCTAACTAATTTAATAGAAAATGGAACTGAAGCCTTTGTAACTTGAATGGAAAGTCTGTGTAACAGACGTCAAGACGACAGTTTTCCCAGTGTTTTTTTTCCTCTTTCATTTATCTCGGTTATCTTATAATTTTTAATAAATAATTATTAGGCTTATGACATTATAAAGTTTTATGGCATAAATTTCTCAGACATGTAATATATGTCCTGCAACTTTTATTTCAAGAATAATAGATTTATATAGCACCTTTCCATGCTCACGGCACTTAATGTTACTGCAGACCTGAAATTTCCATAGTTCCAAAATTATATATAGCAAGTTTCTACTTCATCATCTTAAAACAGTGTCTGCATATTTATGTATCTCTTAACAGATAATAATTGTATTTATTATGTAACCACCAGGGGGCACCTCTGCACCTCAAACTACAGGCACAACAATACCCAACACAATTCCAGGTTCAAATAAATGATTCTTTATTGGATAAGACACCTTCGCACAAACTCCAGCAAAATAAAACAAATCAGGATACCTTCCTCCTACAAAAGAACATTGCCTACTGCCTCCTGATTCTAACTCCCTGAGGTATGGCTACAGGCTCCTTTTATGTTGGACTGAGGAGTTCGTCCAGTGGCTTGTTAGAAGCACTTTGGTCGTACAGAAACCAGGGAGGTCCTCCCTTGGCAGCACCCAATATCGTTCCCCAAAGACCCCTACAGGGCTGCACTTCCAGACTCCTGCAGCCCTGTGTGTGTCCAAACACTGCCACCTATTTATTTGGGGAATAAACTGCTCCTGGATTGGATCGAGTCCTTCCTGCATCCCAGCCAGGACAGGAATCACAGGGTGTCCTGGCCAGGTAATGTCTATAACTGGGCTATCCTTCCATTATTGTTTCTCTGCCAGGCAGGAAATCATTGGCCATCTAGGGCTTGGTGCACGCCCATTGTCTTGGGCACTCACAATTGAGGTTTTTGTTTGTCATTTATATAGGAGATACAGATAGATAGATAGATAGATAGATATGAGATTGTCATAAAATAAGATTTAATTGTATAATACACACACATTTTTTTTTTAAATTTGGTCCAACATTAAAAAAAGTGTTTCATTTGTATGCTATCTATATATATATATATATATATATATATATATAAACTCCCTATGTGCGTCCAGGTGTCCGTGTGTGGGTGTCTTCTGATGAAGTGCGCATGCGCGGGGCACGGTGCGACACACGCGATATTACTGTCAGAGAAAGTTAGAGCCGTTTTACGGAAATACAAACCAGTATTACTGCAAGAGGAAATTAAAGGTACACAATACAGTGACGCATATTACAGCCACATACAAGCCAGTATTACTGTCAGAGGAGATTAAAGGCATATTACCGACGCGCACGCCTGTATTACCGCCAGAGAAAATTAAAGGTATATTACGGACATACAAGCCAGCGGACATACAAGACGGCATCCTTCAATAAGGGCGCGCACAAAAGGGCGACCTCAATTGGGCGCGGCAAATAAAGATCTGCACCTTTGTTGCTCTTCACATATTCCAGAGCCATTTGAACTAAATTATCTACGAACACCTTTATTCGCCACGCTCAATTGAGGTCGCCCTTTTGAAGCTCGCCTTTTTGTGCGCGCCCTTATTGAATAGAGCCGTACAAGACAGTATTACTGTCACAGAAAATTAAAGACACACAATACACGGCGGCAGCCCACGAAGAACGGTCAGCTCAGCAAGTAAACATCAACAAAAGAAAGGCTGAAAGAAAGAAAAATACAACCAACAAAAAGAATGAGATCAAAGTCCCTTGCCATTTAATATAGACTGTTCCTACTAATGTTTATGCACTACTGTTCTAGTGCCCGTTATTGTAACGGGCTAAATGACTAGTTTTACTATAATTTCTAAATATTCATTGCATTTCAGGAAATAACTCTACACATTAAAAGTTTCATGCTTTTATTATTTTTATTATGGCAGAGATACCAGCCATTGCCCAATTACAATTTTAAAAACTTGTGTTAAATCATACTGAAGTGGTCATGACCTACATGGATATCTTTGAAGATTATAATATTCTGGCAGGAGCGACCAATGTCCTCACTCAAATTGTTTCATACTGTCCCTACCACAAAATTATATAGTTTGTGATATAAAACATCCTCTTCTGTCCCTTTGAACAAATATACTTTTAGATTGCTTTAACCTTTTTCTTTACAGTATATTTGTATCATTTTATTAACAAACTTGTTTATTATGTTCTACTTTTAGAATTTACACCACCAGTACCTTTTGCAACTCGGTTCTTAAACACCAGAACCATGAAGGAAACATTTAAGAGTTATGTGGAGTTGTTAATCAGTGTTGCACTGGATGCAGATGTGATGGGAGCACTGGAGAAAGAGAACGGTTAGTACAGAAAAGTGACTGTTAATGATTCTGGATATCTGATTAACAATATTACTAAATTCCTTTAAATGTATAAGGGAATTGTTAAGTGTCAAATACTGACTTTTTCTCCACATACACTATTTTAAAGTTAATACAGCCTTCTGGCTTTAAGAGTTGTAAGAATCATTGTATTCCCACAAACCCGAGTGTACAATTTTTCATGACATATTTATATTACTGATGCTCATTTACACTGTCAGTAAAAATTAAAAAAAAAAAAAAAAAAAATGGAGGTATTTAAATTCACACTGAAAGTGTATATGAAGAAACTACTTCCATCTCTTATGCATCTTCAGTAACTGTATTAATATGTGCAAAAAGCAAAAGGTTTATATATAAAAAAATGTGTTTACAGTCTCTAGAACACGATTGGCCATATCCCCTGGGCGGCAGTATGAGACTGGCACATTCTGTTTTTTGAATTTGGTCTCCTCTTTTGTGTTTCTGATCTATATGTGCAGATGCTTCACACTTTTTTCTTCCATTAAGATAGAAGCACCTTGTAAATAATAATCTTTCATTAATTTATTATGGGTCTCATGTGTTTTCTCAGACTCTGGGAGGGGGAGAAGTTGAGTTGCTTTAAGGTTTGTTTTGACTAGCTACCGTGCCGTAGGCTAATTCTGCATATTATTAAATTTCAGGATGTTCTTAGAAAAACTGCTTAAAAATGAAGAGTTTGTTTAAATTAGAACATGCTTTTAAGATCAGGTTTGTCTGAGAATCACTATTAAGTTTGTTATATTTGCTATTTTAAAACTTATATTAGCATCATTAGCTAATTAAACTTAATAAAGAGTAATATTTAACGGATGAGTCAAATTCATTCAAATTAAAAAAAAAAATTATTTTCTGGAAATAATTCAACAAACACGCTTGCTGGTGAACATGGCAAATTTTGCTGTGAACACTTTTGATGACCCTTTTGGAGAACACTAAAGATTATCAATCTTACAATAAATATCACATTTCTCTACAACATAGTAGTCTATTTTCCAAATTTTGCACCACTATATTCTTAAATATGCATTGCCATTTTAATGAGTATTTTGTACACAACAACCTCACAGCGATACCTTGCACTTTTAAGTTCTCAAATGACCACCATTCATTGAAGATAACCACTCGTGTTTCTAAATTGCAATATGCAGTCATCTGGTGTGCAGTAACCAGAAAACAATGTCCAGTTTCCAAGTGGAGACCAGCTGTGAATATTTTTCTGTTCAATTTCAGTTGGAGAAAATTTGATATATTTTGATCCCATCTCCATTTTGGCAAATAAACAGTACCAAAAAAATGAAAACCTTTTTTTCCTTACAAACATTTTACATATTTTTGGCACATATCTCAAAATGTTCTTATAGGGAAATGGAGAATGATTTCATGTTAAATTTTAATTTTCCTCCAACGTACAGACAGGGTTTATGTAATGTTATGACATAACCTTTAAGTCTCAGCTTCCCTGTACCTATCCTATTTCAGTTTCAAAAATAACTACCATGTGTCTTGCCAACTGTGAAGTTAAACTGTTGTGTTACAAAAACATGTGATGACTACACTGCAATAAGTTGTGTATTTTACATTCAGTGTCTTCTTGTATCAAGTTCATTTACTACTTTCTTACAGAAATCTGCTTAACTGCAGCTAATCTGAAATATTTCTGTATTGATGCACCTTGTGAATTGACTTATTTCAAAAGGGTGGGGGGGATTTGCTTAAGAAATTACACATTACAGCCTTCATGGGACAATATTAGGAATCCATGATTTTAACATGTTTATATACCATAATGAATGTTCTGGAAGGTCAAGCTATGTCCTTCTTTAATAAGGCAACAAGTTGGCAGCTTAATGATTATGGTGAATCAGATGGATTAGTGCACTTCACTTGCAGATATCTGTTATATAAAATTTATAAGCACAAACTGAACCATAGGAAACTGTGCAAACTTGATTTTAGTCTTCAGAAATTCCTTGTTTCTCTTAATATTAGCCATACTTTTAACAGATTTAAGAAAGGAGCTATCTTTAGCAAAAGCATGCTTTCTTAATATTTTAATTTTATAAAACTTTTATAGTAGTGACTTAACTTTACAGGTCACAGTCTTTCAAATAATGCGTGAATGCCTAATATATTTTAAAAATGTGGTAATACCACATTTTCTGTAAGTGTTTAAAGACCTGCATTTGTAATGGAATGACTTGTAGTGTAGGTTGTAACATACATTGGTAATGCAATACATCCCCTGTTAGCTGCAGGATTAGAGACTTTTGTTCGGTTCACCTCAAAGTAAAACATAAGCATGCCCAAAATTTTACAGAAAATAAAAACAGTTGTCTATATTTTTTATTTTAAGTATGTGGAGGAGCACAGCATTGACAGAAACAGCAAGTGCATCTACCAAATTTCAAAACAGCAACTGATGGAGTTATAGCAGTTTTCTGAGACTTTTTTCTTTGTTTTTGTTTTGTTTACCAATTGATCTGGATGAACTAGATCAAAATCTCAAAATGAGGCGATGCCTCCAGTTACGTTAATGCAAAATACTTACTCCTGCATTACAAGTATTGGTTAAACAATTCACAAGAGACCATCTATCAGTGACAGTTTCAGAAAGTGTAATCCACTGTGAGTGAACCTTAGTTGTATTATAGGTAGGTTCTTGGGGCTGTGGGGCTGTCACATTTATTTGTAGAATCTCGTTTACAATGTATGATTGTAATATGTGGGAAAAGTCTTTTGACCACAACACTGGCAAGCATTTGAGCCCAAATGAACATCAATCTCTTTATTATCTGATACCATTTTTTAATATCTGGCAATATTACTCAATATAAAAACAGATTTGTTGATATCAAAGAGCCCATCTCACATGAATGGTAGATGAGCCAAAAACAAGTACTACTCTGTTGTTTAGACTATTTTCATTTCATCATACATCATATTTCATACTCCTTTTAAAAAAAGGTTCTTTGATTATTCACCATGTTTTATACCAAGTACTGCATATTCTAGTGGCATAGAAGGCAGTTGTGCTGCCATAATTTGTGGAAAAATGACAGGTCAAAAATGGCACTGAAAAGGACGAAGAGCGAAATGCTGAATCATTAACCAGTGACAGACCAGGGTCAGAAATTAAGCAAATTAAAAGTAAAACAAAATCCAAAGCACAATAGTGAAAACTTAGAGGCAAAGTCAAAATAACTTACAAAAGTCCTGACAACCAGAAGATTTTTTAGGCTGGCAATAGATCGTGAGGTTTTTGATATTTGTATCCAGAGAGTAAGTTTCTTCACCTTCATCTTTAATATACTTGACATTTGTTGCCACTTCCTGGCATCACAGAATAGCAACGGGAGCCATTACCAATAACAAAAATGACTGGTCAACTCAAAATGGGGCACCCATGTACTGAAACAGTATACAGAAATGATGCTGTAAAAATATAGAAAATATTTTAAGAGATTTCAAAGAAAGCAAAACTACAAAAATAAAGCATAGAAATGAAATCTAAAAATATCAAAAGCCCTGAAAAATTATCTGAACTAACACCTGAACAAAACAAACTATGCTTCACCCTAACCCTGTGGTGTAATTTTTCTAAACATATTAAAAATGCTATTATGCTCTGTGTAGTTTGTTTTTAGTGGGCTAGTCATGGTAGCAGCAGCACTACATTCTCCAAAGGAGGTTCCCTCCAAATATTGTCTAAAGTTCCTCCAGAGTGTTTACTATACAAAATACAGATGGTGTTCTATCCATGAACACCTGAAAAGGAAACACTTTAGAGTGTAGCACAGGACGACACAATAGTACTAAAAGTGACCCACATACACTTACTTAGCAATTTGACAATTATTTTTGGTGATATGAAGCTGATTAACTAGAGGAAATGATATTAGTGACTAGTAGGATGAACAGAGCAAGTAGTTCTTCAGATACAATACAGTATATAAATACAATCAGTTACTCTGCATTATATTAATACTATCATTTAGCCTGCTAAATATACTTGCCATTTGCCACCTTTTTGCCTCTTATTTGCACTTAAGTGACAATGTTTTAATACACAGGTTGCCTAAATATAATAGACTAATCAGTTAAATACAAAGCTAGCTTTGAGTAAAAGGTTGCATATTCACATTTTGCCAGATACACACGTGGACAAATTTGTTGGTACACCTCAACTAAAAAGAACAACCCACAGTTGTCTCTGAAATAACATGAAACTGACTAAAGTAATTGGCATCCATTGTTTATTCTGTATTTGCCAAAAATCAGAGTTTGCTTTAGAGTTTTGATTTAACAGAATATTTCAAATAATAACAAAAATTAAAATGGCATAGACAAAAATGATGGAACACTTGTCCAAATATTTTGTTGCACTACCTTTAGAGGCAATCACTGCAAATGTGTGATTCTTGTGACATTCAGTGATACTTCTGCAGTTTCTGTCGTTTGACCTTCTTACACTTGACTTTGCTTTACTCTTTACTTTATCATTTAATCACTTTTCAAGAGGCATACAGCACTTTTTCAATAAGGGTACAAACAGATTTGTCCACATCTGTATGCCAGAGCCAGCAGCTTGTGACTCTTTAACTGTCGTCCTATCCACAATCTACTAGCAGGGTCACTTGGGTGCTCACCCTGGGTCTCTTCTTAGAAAGGGGCCTTAGTGTATGGAAGCAAAAAAAAAAGCATAACAGGAAAAAAAATCCAAGTTTTCACTGATAGTACAGGCACACACAGCAATCAGCTATCCTCAAACCTCATGATTATAAACATATCCAATCAGACCTGATTAAAAAGTTTTTAAAAGAATAATATAGCCCAGATTGCTTACTATAATGGGAGGATGCTGTAATGCTAAAAAAACTGTTCTCGATACTGGCAGCTTTTTAAAAAAAAAAAAAAGATTTTGCAATACCGCATGCGAGATGAAAGTAGCTGTCTTTATAGTCTGAAAAAAGGCTAATATTGGCACTTCTAGCAGTTTTAGCAACAATTTTTTTCTGATTCTGCAGAATCCAAGAAAACCAAAATAGACCTGAATAACAACATGGTAGACAACAATGTCAACTGCAGGAGATAAAATGTACCAAATGATGTCAAACCAGAATGCCAGAAAGAAGGATTACCGATATTGCCTTTTACTTTATTTGGTGCAAATATGCAAACCTAAACTGTTCAATGTAGTTGAACGAGAGGGTGTTTTTAATTTTTTAATTATTTAATGATTTTAGCACAACTTGTATACCACCAGCTCCTGGTCACTGTATACCACCCTCTCACCCCTGCTCTTTGATTGCTACACATAAAACATTAAGGGAAAATCCCCCTTCAGTTGTGGTGCTGCAAACTCCAAGAGAAAGACATCAGTCTTAGATCATTATACTTCAACTTCTGATGGAGAAGCCACAAAATCTTGTGTTGTGGCACTCAAAGCTAATACTCCACGCTCCTCACACTTCAGGTTAATGCATCAGTGTAATACATAGGGTTCCAACATTTATGTATATCAACTTGAAGCATTGCTTTGCATATACTTTTAAATCATTGGGCTTTAAAAGGAGATTACATACAGTTGACAAAAAACACAAAAAGAAATAATGTACGTGAGTGAATGATGTAAACAAATGAAATAAGTAAAAAATCCAACAATATATACTCATATTTGACATTATTCCTACTGAATCCTAAGAATATACTTTCCTGTATAACAATGCAAAGATCATCAACAAAAGCCAAGTCACTAGGCAAAGCAGAAATTGAGCTAAGGAATGCAGGAATGTTTTGTTCATGCTCAATTGTGTATAGCATTTTCAAGAGTAAACTGCACCAGTGACTTACTGATATTATTATTACTTATTATTTGAATGATGCCTTTATCCAAGGCAACGTATAACATTTGAGATACAATTTGTTACATTTCTTTTGTTTTTGCAATTGCAGTACAGGCAGATGAAGTGACTTGGTCATATGGTCACACAGCATTAGTACCAGAATTTGAACCCACAACCTCAGGGTTGCAAGTCTAAAGCTTTAATATTGTATACAGAAAAGTATTTACATAGTACTTCTGATACATCCAATTAACTGACAGCACTATAACTGATGCCCATTGTCTTATGAAATATCCCAGGCAAAGCCAGGTAGCAAAACTAGTTGAAAATGCATTCAAGTCAAGTTGGGGAGCATGCACTGGTACAGTGCATTGCCGCACCCACTACACAACGAAACAACTCGGGATCCCAGTTTGACCCTCTATCTGCCGCAGCCAGGTGTTACGTGGGCGACCCCTTGGTCTGGTCCAGCCACTCTGGTCCCCAGCAATGAGGATCTTACGAGCCGGAACACTCTCGGGGAAACACGCCACATGGCTGTAGTGCCGTAACTGACGCTCCCTCACAATGCAGGTAATGTGCCTCATTCGGGACTCCATGAGCCACCGCTCCACTCATTCAACACAAAGTCAAACCAATAATACCCAAAGATTTCCCGGAGAGACACAGTACCAAAGGAGTCCAGTCTTCGTCTCAGGTCACTGGATAGCATCCATGTCTGGCAACCATATAGCAAGAAAGGAAGCACCAGGACTCTAAAGACTTGGACCTTGGTCCTTTTGCATAGATATCGGGAGTGCCACACACCCCTTTCCAGCAACCTCATAAATGCTCTCCCAAGCCATCTACTGACTTCATAGGAAGAGTCGCCAGAGACATGAATGTCACTGCCAAGGTAAGCAAACCTCTCAACAAGGTCAACACTCTCTCCGCAAACAGACACACTGCTGAAGGCTGTGCCCAAGAGGTCATTAAAGGCCTGGATCTTGGTTTTTATCCAGGACACTTGCAAGCCCAGACACTCAGACTCCTCGCTGAATCTCTCGAGCGCCCCAATGAGAGCCTCCATGGACTCCGCTAAGATCACAGCATCGTCAGCAAAGTCAAGATCCGTGAGCCTTTCTTCACCAACTGATGCCCCACAGCCGCTGGACCCCACGACCTTGCCCAACAACCAGTCCATCAAGCATTGAACAGAGTAGGAGCAAGAACACACTCCTGACGAACGATGCAGAGGTCCTGTCTCCACTCTGTACAGCACTCACAGTACCAGTGTACAGGCCGGCCATGATATCCAGCAACCTCTTGGGGATCCCGTGAATCCTCAGGATGTCCCACAGGGCAGCTCAATCATCTGAGTCGAACGCTTTGCGAAAATCAACAAAGGCTGCAAAGAAACTCTGCTGATATTCGCCTTTGCGCTCCACAAGAACCCTCAGTGCCAGGATGCGGTCAATGGTAGACTTCTTAAGCATAAAACCAGACTGTTCCGATCGCTGGTAGGTGAACAAGTGATAACGGATCCTATTGAGGGCAAGCCTAGGAAGGACCTTACCCGGCACCGAGAGCAGTGTTGTCCTCCTGTAGTTGCTGCAATCCTGGCGATCACCCTTCCCTTTCCAGAAAGGGACGACAAGTCCGGTTTTCCAATCAGTTGGGATGATACCAGTCTCCCAAATGGAAGTAAAGATTGCTTGCAATGCCAGGAGGACAGCCTTACCACCAGCCGGGAGAAGTTCACCCCAGATACCTCAGATCCCTGTAGCCTTGTCTCCCCCTCAACCTAGTTCACCACCTGTGCAATCTCAGTGAGATTGAGTGGTTCACAGCTAATTGGAGGATCAGCCTCAAGAACCGTGGACCCAGAGATATCCAACGTCCTAGCCGGAGGATCAGCTTTGAACAACTGCTCAAAGTAGCCAGCCCAGCGGGTCACAACTGCAGTGTCGTCCATAAGGACCGTTCCATCAGCCGCCCTGACTGCGACCCTCCGAGGAACAGATTCAGATGTGCAGAATGCTTCAATTCCTCTGTAAGCAGGACGTGGGTCGCTAGACCATAGATGGTGTGTCACTTGCTCACAGATTCCTCTAACAAACGCCTCCTTATCTGCCCTCAGAGCCCTCGCAGCTGTCCTTCTTGGTTCCCGGTACAGACCAGAGTTGCCACTGAGCCGCGCACTGTGACTTCTCTCAATGATATCCAAGATGCCCTGCGAGATGAAACACCTCCTTCTGGGAACACCGGTAACACCAACACAACCCTCAGTAACCTTCAGGATCTTGTCACGGAAGGTCTCCCACATCACATTAGGATCGGCAGTCGTACCCAAATCTGAAAGTTCCTCACACAAACTGCGTGCAAACTCATTAGAAACAGCCTGGTCTTGGAGTCTGGCCAAATCCAGGCTCATTTTCCTAGTAGGTGGTAACCTGCTGGACCTAAGCTGGATCCTAAGAGTAGCAACAAATCTGTGGTCAGAATTCACAAACTGGGCACTTCTGTAGACCCTACAGTTTTGCAAGAGCCTCCAGAGTCTGCCCACGAGGATGCGATCGATCTCCTTCACCGCACCACCAGTACTGGAGTCCCAAGTCCAACAATGCAGTTCAGGGTGCTGGAACCAGGATCCAGCAATTCGCAGCCGATGACGTTTTGCAAAGTCAAGGAACATGAGGCCAATTTCACCATGGTCACCAGATCCATGGGGACCGAGACAATCCTCATAGCTAGCCCTGTCAGTGCCAGTGGCTGCATTGAAGTCACCCATGACCAGAGAAGTGTCACCTCGTGGGCACCCATCAACCACCGAGCGAAGCTGCGAATAAAATGTCTCCCTCGCCGAGACATCACTCACCGCGCTCGGAGCATACACTGAGACAACAGACAAGGCACCCAGAGAGTGCTGTAATCTGAGACTCATAATGCGCTCGTTGAAAGGAGTGACATCGGAAGAAGCCAATCTGCTACAGCAACAGCTACTCCCCGAGTATGACAGCCATCAGACCGACCAGACCAATAAAAGGTGTATCCACCTACAGAGATCTGGCCAGTCCCTGGTCTGCGCACCTCAGAGAGTGCTGCCACTGAAATGCGGAGTTTACGCAGCTCCTCCAACAGCAGAGGAAAATTATCATCTTGCCGGAGAGACAAGACGTTCCATGCGCCCACCCATATGGGTCGCCTCAGATTGGGAGCCGAGTGCTGCTGTGCAGCGGGCGACACCTCAGCACCAATCCCCAACGGTTTCGACTCCTCCGGGGATGGGGCTCCCGAGGGCTTTCCCCATCCCCTTCATGATGCGAGCAGCCTTCCTATGGGCGGCTGCAGCAAAGCTACTCCCGTGGAGAGCAAAAAGGAGTCCTTTCTGTAGTCTCGGAGCTTTGTGAAGTTTTTTTTTTTTTTTTTTAAATGGTGGCTGGAGTGCCAATCCTTCCACCAACCCCCATGATTTCCCTGCAAGTTGGAGGACCGCTTGCAGGGCCGGATGCAGTTTAACGTCTTATGCATTCCCTAGTGGATTATTGATTGTTGACTCAGAAGATGTATTTTTAAATCTGGTGCAGCTGTCATATCTAATCCAAGGAAGAAAAACTGTGGCATAGCACCACACAATGCATAACCTATGGACATTCCACTGCTGGGAAGCTTTAAGAAACGCACCATTTACTGCAATTAAGATTGGATCAACAGCGCAGACTGCACAGTCAAAGTCAAAGCAAACTTTGAAAAGGAAAATGAAATCCTAGTTCTTATGTTAGAGAAGCCTAAAATCCACTTCTTTCCCACCAGAAAGAAAAAAGCAATGCGTGGAATTTTACGTAATTGTATAAATGTTTTTCCTGACTTCATCCCTTCCCCACCCAAATCTGAAGTAAAGAATTTCATTTTTTAGCAGAAGAACTGTTCTGAATGAATTAATTTATATGTAGTGCAGGAACTCTGCTATAATAGTGAACAACATAGGATTTGTTGTTATTTTATATTGCACATGTTACACTACTGTGGTAACCTTCTAACTAAGATATCAAGTAGGTTGGTTTTCCACAAAGGGAAATAACATCCGCGAACTTCAAGATTTTAAAATATGAACAAACTGATTTACATGTGTTTTGTCAGCCCTGCTGGTCTCCGTTTTTATATTGAATATGTGACAAATTTTCACACAGTAAGAAAACAAACAGTGAAAACAGCTCAGCAATGAAACAATTTAGTTGCAATGGAATGGTTAGCTTGATTAATTAAATGTGATAATGACAATAACTGACAATAAGAATTGAAAACAATGATTGCTGTGCAAACATTGCCAAAAAATTAACTGTTACAGAAAAGTTTACCTTATTTAATACACTATGGCTCAAAATCTCTTCAAGAGATTTGCTGTCTCTTGTAGTAGTATGCTTCCATTTGGTATCATTTATACTTTACAAACATTTTTAAGTCCCTTCTACCAAATATACACAGCCAGCCCTCTAGATTTTAGAAATCTGGGCAATACAGACTTAAACTGATGCTGTAGTTATTTTAAGCCAAAATAAGACACTCAGTATTTCTCAATATGTTCTCATAACATCTTCAGGTTTCAAGATCAGCACCATAAGAGACATATATACTTATATATGTTCCAGCCAAAACCCAAAGTTCAGCCAGTTCCCAAATTGACTGGCCGTTTCGCATTTTGGCCACGAGGTGTGTCCCAAATCTGAATTACTAGAAATGACCAGCGCATATGCTACTTTGGCCAGCCATTTCGCGAAGTGGCGAGAACTCTCTGGCCAAAATCCGATGTGCTGATGTAAGACACTCCGCCCAAGGTGCAAAGATGCTTAAAAACTTTCAGATGCAGATTCAGAAGGGAGTTTTCCATTCTGCACGAGAAACTGCTCAAGGCGGGTCTTGTTCAGAAAGCGGACGCCACTTGAGACAGCCTTCCCTTCGCCCAAACACTAACCCTTAAGTCAATAAAATAGGTCCCTGATGTTAAGTCATTATTTTAGGGCTAAAATGATAACAGAAATGTGAAACCTACTTATATACCTAATCTTAATTATCGTGGAACAACCAAGTGGCATCCGCTTTCTGAACAAGAGCCGCCAAGGCTACACTCAATGCAATTGCACTACTAAGTGCGCAATAAATTGCTGTTCATGCCTTTTTTCTTCCAACTTTGGCCGATCGCCCCATGCAATTTCACAAACTGGTTGGCCAAATTCTGAAATTGAGGAAATCATCGGACATTGGCCAGTCAATTTACAGCGACATTGGTCATTTCCCGATTTGGCTGGACACTTTCCGCTTTGGCCGTAACATATAGATCTTTTCTATGCAGCGTCCAAAAATTGGTATATTCACACACAATAATAATATGAAATATGAGTGAAGGAAAGTTTTTTCTCTTTGAAAATTTAGTAATTTCATGAATATTTGTGCTTCAAAGAAACAGCTCAAATAAAACTCATAATCTTTTTATTGAGCTAATAACAGATAATTTTATATATACAAACACATATACAGTACATTATACATATTGTAGTGCCGAGGTGAGTGCCAATGGACCCTTGCTCTATACCAGTGGTTCCCAGCCTTTTTTTGGCCATGCCCCACCTAGGCCTCTCTAAAATCATTATGTTCCCCACAGTAACATACAGTATACCTTATTCTTACTACCGATTCAAAAAGTGAACTCCTACTCAAGTGGAGGAAGCCCATAATGTCATTCATTTGGTCTAAACAAGCTTCCAAAGAACATGGAAACAAAAGAGGGAAGAGATAGTTGAAATACTGACAAAAAAATCACTAAGAAATTGTTAAAAAAAAAAAAAAAAAAAAAAAAAAAATGAAGTGATATGAAAATACAGCAAATACAGTTTTGAAAACATAAGACGACGTGATATTCATAAATATAAAATAACTAATGACAGCTTTTTCTGTAATATTTTGATCATTTTATATTTTTGTTATATTGTAAAATTTTATAATCATTGTTACAGTTCATATTATGTTAATGGTAAAAACTATTTCTAAGTAGAAAAACCCTAGCCGGTTGCAAAATCATAAATTAAAGAGTTCTTCACCATTCCTTCTATGTTTATATAAATATATAAATGTCCCTGTAAAAAGTAAAAATAAAAATGACTTTTTTCTATCATTTTTTAACAGTGAATTTCTATTTTTTCATTTTATAAATTGCTTAATGTACCTAAATTCTCGAATTGCCCCCCTACTCCCCATGTTGGGAATCACCGCTCTAAACATTGCTCTTAAAAGTAGCTCCTCTGTCCTTAACAGGAACACGGACTTGTTACAGCACTAATTACAATTCATTTCTGACATGGGATGGATTGTAGTTTTTGTAGGTTCCCCTGCTGTTGGGTCTGAAGCTGTTCATTTGCATGATGAAATGCTGCCTCATTCTGTTGGTGACTCATCCTTAGGCTGATGCAACTTGTCAGCATCATTACAGTATATTGTTTTATGATGTAAATAGTATGTAGTGGCTCCAAAATATGTATATGCATATACATGATTTTTTTTTTTGTCTGTAACAGTCTATATGATGCATGCTAGTACTTATTTTATAACAATTACCAGAATAGTAAGTACTGTAACAATCCAAGGTTTGGTGGACTGACACACAAACAGCAGCAGCAGCTGTTGAATAGTCCCTGAAATTACTATTTATTAACTCTAAGAAAAAGTACCTTGATCAACTTCCACTGTTGGCCTCGGGAGATGACACTCTCTAAATTTTGAAGCTTGTTCAGGGGATCACTGTCACCACAAGCTTTCATACCACACTGGCTGTCATCTTTTCTTTGCCTTTTCAGGACAGCAGCTTTAAAGCTGCTTCAGCATGTATGTCTCTGCCCCCCACAGAATCTCACATGCTTATTCTCTCACAGGTCAAGTTGCTACAGTGCTGTATTTTCTGTCAGGCAACTCATAGTTTACATTCAACTTTCTTAACAGCTTCTGGAATCCTCGTTTCTCTATGGTATACGTAAATACTTTACACAACTGGCGTCAAGAGCTGCTTGAAATTCTGAGGAGGGTGGTGATGTTTCAGTGGAAACTGAGCTGTTTTAACTACCCAGTGAAGCTTTACTTTCACCTTCCAGCTTATTGAACATTGGAGTAACATCTCCCTATTAAAATCTGGCATCTCATCCTATTACTAACCTCTTCTCACAAAGTAATATTGTTTATCTGACTTCCCTCCACATATATAAAGATTACCAGGACAACATACTATATTTATAAATGTTAATTCAAAATGCACACACTATATGTTAAATATCCATTTTTATAATCCATAAGCTCATTTTGCTGCCAACAAAAATACTAACTCAAAATGGTAAGTATATAGGAGGCCAAAATAGTTGAAAAGCAGATAAAGAAGAGTAGTAGCCACTTGTAAGCATTTTTTTTTAATATAGCTGACTAGCTTGACTTTTGATAATGGTAACCGTGAGAAATAAGTAAATGGGAACAGTTCAATTTATAGTAAACCTACACAAAATATTATAATACCTGCAAAGGTCTTTGTTTCATTTGTCTTTTAAATTGTTTATTTGGGTATTTCTTTTACAGATGAACTTCTATTGCCTCACATGAAGAAGGTGGATGGAATGATTACTGACAATAGGAGGAGACTGCTTCCAAAATTAAGAGTAGGACAGTCATTTAAGGTAACTGGATGTTTACAGACTTAATTAAATGTCATGTAAAATGCAACACAACCTGTATTCATGCCATGAAAATAACTTGAAATTACCGTTAAAATATACCTTGCAAGCTAGTAAATCTTTTTCTTCTGAGAAATCATTTTATTAAGTTATGAAAATATACTCTTAATTGTAAACGGTTTTTAAATGGAGCTGAAAAGTTTTTCTGAATTCAAATTCTTATGAGCATTTAAAAACATTTTAGTTATGAAAATAGGAGTATTTCAGGAAGTAAAATATTGTATTGCTGAAGTCCAGAATTAACAAAAGTATGTGTTCAATAAAATCCAGACTGTTTTCTTGAAATGTAGCAGAGTCTTCA
Organism: Erpetoichthys calabaricus; assembly: GCF_900747795.2. NCBI lineage: Eukaryota > Metazoa > Chordata > Cladistia > Polypteriformes > Polypteridae > Erpetoichthys > Erpetoichthys calabaricus. The sequence goes on from NC_041395.2 coordinate 68,085,070, forward strand.
AAGCTGAAGGTGTACAGGCACACATATAGCTTTCCAGTTATATAATTAATGCTTTGTGCTAATTTCCCATTTTTTATGTCTATATTTATACTTCACTGAAAATTTGAATTAGAAATGTCTGTAACAACGCTTTGACTAGTGAGAGGTTTTTCCTAGTTGAGGCAGCAGGGAACTATGTGAGCTCTGCTGCAAGTTATGGACAGGCCCCTGTGGACCTGCAAAGATGGTAAGCGCTGAACTGGTTTGCTGCGTTAAAGGATAGATTAGCCACTGTCTTGGAAATACTAACTGACCAGAGTGTAAATGGCCTTGCTGTCATAATGCTAGGAACCTTAGTGTCAGGTGGTGAGAAGGGCAAAGTGAAGGAAGAAAGCAGTATTGAGCATAAGAGGGCAAAATGTGGTAGTAGTAAAGAAAGTTGGTTGTAGGAGAGATTGTAGGAATGTGCATGAGACTTTCCTTGTGATAGGCCATGGGAGACACTAATCATTTTTATTTTGTCTATTAACGTGATGCTTTGTACATACTTAAGGTTCTTCCCTTCCTCATCATTATTACTTTGTTAATGAAATGCCTTACTTTGTGGTAGATATTCTGGCAGCTCAAAGTGAATTACTGGTCTTTGGAGATTTGTTATTCCAGTTCGACTAGTTAAAACAATGGACTTTCCCCATAGATTAATCCTTAAGAGTTTCAGTTAAAAGTACCTGCAATTCCATTTTGACAAGTTTAGATTATAATAACATATTTCTTTAATGTATTTGAAGTAACTATATCTTAATGTAACTGTGATGTTTAAAATGTTTTGAAATTCTGCCTAGTCAAAAGTCCCTCAGTTGTATATAACCACATTATAGACTAATCAGTATTAAATAGATTTGTAATTTTCATTTTAACTATCCAAACGCACTATATTGTATTTATTAAAAATTATGATTTTTGACTTGTTAAAATTAAGTCAGATATGTATATGCAATTGTGACTGTTCAGAATGTAATGATGACCAATCAAAGGAAAGCATTAAATGTTAAAACAGCTTGCCATGAATGTGAATCTTTTATGCTCAAACAAAGCTAAAGCCCAAGCAATCACAGTGGAGAAAACAATTAAAGGTTTCATCTTATAAGTGAACCTGTAGGAACTAAACAAGACACCTGCTACAGTCACAGTTTAATTTTATGGTTGAAATTAATCAAAGCTTTAAAAAATATATATCACAACAGTACTGTTAATCAACAAGAAGGTGAAGGATGTTTAATTACTGTGAACTTTACTGATTATCCTTTTGCTGGAACAACCAAAAATAAAAAACCTCATGGTGTTTGGGAATCACAGAATTATGAAACTGTGTTGTATGGGTACCTAGTTAAAAACACATGAATCCATGAAAAAACAATCAAGGGCTTACAAGTAACCTGTAGGCACAAAACAAAAGAAAATTTCTGGCTACAATGGCTGAGGTGTTTAAAGCTGCTGGTTTTAAAGACGTACATTTAGACCCACTGTCAGATTAAAACTAAGATTGCTGCATCACGCAGTTGCATGAGAAAACCACAAACTCCAGAGTCTTTTATTGTATGTATTTGTTACCATGCTGTTTTATCTGTACACTTTTCTGCCATCAATGTAGGAGTCTTTACAGATTAACTTAGGGATTTTCACAGAAACTGTGTTGAAAATCAAGACAGTGAAAATATTTTAGTAGTCTAACTAATAATATCGAAATTAGTAATCTAACAGGAAATTCTTTAGCCTTTTACTGAAACTGCTGCCCATTTCAAACCCTACATTGTTAAAACTGATTTCTAAGGTGATTCATTTACTCTTTAGTTGTCCATCCACTAAATAAGTAAGTAGTTTTTTGTATCTTATGCATATTGTGGATCAGGTTAAATACATTTTTTTTTCTTCAGGAATACAATTTGTGTGAGCAAATTGTTTTAGTATTATCTTACACCTTTTTCTTTACTATGATATGCACATGATAATTTAAGACTGTTTTCTAACAAGATAAGTTCTCCAGTATTGCTTCATTAGCTATTATTTCCTATTATTAAAGATATCAAAATTTTCCCTTTTTTTTTTTTTTTGCAAGTAGACAAACTATACAATGATTAAGAAACAACTGTAGCAGTATACTGGTGGGATGGCTGTCTGTTGGGCAGTATTAGATGAAAAAAGTCCATAGAAGAGATTATTCTGTGAATGAGAGATACAAGCTAAGATTAAAGGCATTAAACCTTTTCAGTTTAAGCAACTGGAGATCAAGATGTGACATGATCGATATTTTTTAAATTATGAAAAGAATAGTATAGTACTTTTACTTTAAACATGGGACAGAGTTGGAAACTGAAGAGCAATTTTACCAAAACATTAAAGTTATAAGGCACATGGAATAAATTACCAAATAATGTGGCAGAGAGACTTTCAAAACTCGATTTCATGTTGTTTTGGAGAAATTTAATAAATCGGCCGGTTGTCATAAAATGTTTTTGATGTTCTGTTGTGTACAAAATTTGTTTGAACTTTTCATACCTTCCAGAAATTAAAGTGTCAATAGCACAGTGAATGGTCAAGCTAAAAGAGGAAAACACCCAGAAAAGTGACGTGGCTATTTTAAAAAGGCACTGAGTTCTTATGTGGAAAGAACAGATTTATATAACTATGATTAGTTAATAGTCTGCCAGTTTTATACTGCCTGACAGATATTAGTCTGCAAAGTGGTTTGGGCGTTTACCATCTAGTGCTGTGTTTGAATAATGCTTTGTGTGTAGTTTATGTGTTGTTTTTGTGGTTTATCATTTCTCCTCTAAAGCTCGATTTTAAATCAGAAGTATTTGTTATATCAAATTTACATAGCTCTCTCTCTCTCACACACACACACACGCAAAACCAGCTAAATTAACTTTTTAAAGGCTAAAGCTACAAAACTTTAATGAATGTACTGGAAACTACCAGTGCCTTCATGCACACTATGCAAACAACTGTCATGAAAATCGTAATTGCAGAAAATGGCTTTACCTTCCACCATGTCACACAGGAGTGGCTGTGTGACTTTCCCTTTCAAACAATGCAAGAGTACCTGATGATTTTTCTCTGACTAAAGAATAAGCACATACCACAGAGTAGTGTTTGCCTTTGTGTGTCTGCTGAAACACCAAACTCATACTGTTAACTTTGTGAATAACTTGACCCACTTTTCCATTGTGCAGGTATTGGTATTCTGTGTTGCTCTTGTAGTTCCTCCTTGTCAAGCAGCCAATGCCAAGGGATAAAACAAACTTAAACAGAAATGTCATGCATATCAACTGCAGCCGTTTGCTTAAGTCATGAATATCAGACTGTCATTCTGTCCTTTCCTAAAAAATAAGGGAAATTGCACTCCCATACTGCAACCCAGCCACAGGGGATGCACAAACCAGTGTTTCTTCGTGCCAGTTCCAAGCCCGGATAAATGGGGAGGGTAGCGAGACCAGCTATGTTATATGGGTTGGAGACTGTGGCATTGACCAGAAAGCAGGAGACAGAGCTGGAGGTGGCAGAGTTAAAGATGCTTAGATTTGCACTGGGTGTGAGGAGGATGGACAGGATTAGAAAGGAGTACATTAGAGGGTCAGCTCAGGTTGGAAGGTTGGGAGACAAAACCAGAGAGGAGAGATTGTGTTGGTTTGGACATGTGCAGAGGAGAGATGCTGGGTATATTGGGAGAAGGATGTTAGAGCTGAGAGGCAAGAGGAAGGCCTAAGAGAAGGTTTATGGATGTGGTGAGAGAGGGCATGCAGGTGATGTTTGTAACAGAACAAGATGCAGAGGACAGAAAGATGTGGAAGAAGATGATCTGCTGTGGCGACCCCTAACGGGAGCAGCCAAAAGAAGGCGGCTCTCATTCTTGCGCTCAAGAAGCCGTTAACTAGCTACAGCCTGATTCAAGATTAATTTTTTTTCCTTTAACTCATCAGTGTGGTTTTGCAGTAAATGTGTAATAAGTGCATATACAAAGCCATTAATTAGATTTTCATGGATGGATATAAATCAAGTATGAGTCTTTTGAATTTTCATTTTCAACTCCACACTAGGAGTATTGCACATTTTAATGAAAAAACAGGATTCAAACTGATAATTTGCTCTTTGAGCCCCTTTTCAGGCTTAGTAACTGAATTTTAAAATACTATCTTCTCTTCCCTCTTCAGAGTGCACTGGATAGTTTTCCAGAACTGGTGGTGCTAGATCTAAAAAAGTCTAGTGAGGCAGGTTCATCTTGTAAAATTAAACTGAGTGGGAAAGTTTACAATAAAAGAACTCTGAGAGCGGCAAAGACTTCCTCCAAATTGCCACTGGTAAGACCATTTTGATTAATTCTATTTTTTATTAATATGATTTTTGGTTTCTTATGTTTCGTGCTGGCACAGGGCTTAATACTGTTGCATTACAATACCTGAGACAAGGTTCTAATCCCACCCTAATGACTTTGTATAAAGAGTCTGCATGTTCTTCTGTGTTTCAATGCATGTTTTTCCTCCAGGTACTCAGATTTTCCAATGATAAGAAGGTCAAGCTAAAAGGGCTTCTCAAGTGATCCCTATGATCATATGTATGTGGTTATATACCTTAATGTGCTCTGCAATGGGCTGCTGTCCCATCCAGACTTGTTTTTACCTTATTCCCAGTCCTGCAACAGTGAGGCCCAGCTCCATGTGACCAAATAGTACTGGGCAGTCACAAGCCCTCCTGAATCAAGGATAAATGTCAAGGAAACCAAAGTAATGGAAAAGAGTCTTTTATTAACTAAAATAATTAATACAAGGAAGGAACAGAAACAAATATTGTGACTAGCACACTTGGGTCTAACTTCAAAGAGTTTACAACTTTCCTCAGTCCAGTGAAGTGTTTTATTCACTTGCTTACCTACAAATATCATCAAAACACACCTCTCCTTCACCTTCCACACCTTTTCTTCAAGGCTACAACTTTTTCTTTCAAGCAGTTGATCTCTTGTTCTAACCAACCTTAAAACTCCAAGTTTAATTGCACTGTGGCCAGAAAGGACCATGAACTACTTTCAGGTGGTCGTAAAGAATTTTTATTTCCAGAATCCCAGGTGCCATTTTGATGTCTTTCAAGTCATATGTATAGAGCTTTCTCTGGTGGCCCCAGGTATTCCTGCACTCCCAAACTTCAACCAGTACTAAAAGGACCAGGGAAACCCCAGTTACAAAATGAGACCAAGAATACTACTTAGGAGGCCCCTGTTAACCTGCAGTTTGATCAAATCCTAACTCCCATCTGCACAAGACTTAAACAGATTTATTTACCTTTTAGTAGTTTAGCAAACATTCAATAAATGATGTTAATCTAAAAAGAAGATGTGATGAAGTAAAAAAAATTCACCTTTAAATCTTTGAAGAAAATCATTCCCTTGTTATTATTGAATATCTGTAAAGATTTATCATCAAGTGCTATAAAACTTCCTTGTGCACAAATTATATATGAATGTGATCTTTTTAAGTGTATTTTACATATGAAAATGTATTTATTTTTCTTGAGACATTCTGTAGAATTGTGTGTTTGCACTGGATCACTGATTTGATCAACAGAACTATTACCTTAGATTGTTCTGAAAATTAAAGAGAACTTTTCAAAATGAGGAGCAAAGTTAAATCTGTAAGAGGGTTTTAAACCAGTGTAAAAGTCAACTGTGTACTAATGGAAATCTTTTTAGAGTAAGTTACCAGCAGTAATCAGCCAGTAGGTGGTAGCACTGATTTATAAATTGGGTCTATCATCTCTGCAACACCATATTTTATTGCTTTTACAAATTGTCTTTATTTAATAAAAGGTATGTTAATGCAAGTTTTAAAATAAACCAAAATTTTAAATATTCATTAAATGTTTCTGTATGTCAAAATTGTCACAATTTGCAATTTTTTTTTTAGGAATACAATGTGGACAAAGATAAAACACAGTGGTTTTCTTTGTATCATTCACTCCAGCATTACAAATATCATACTTACCTTTTGTGCAAAGATGAGGTGAGTACAATATTTTTTTTTTTCTGGAGAAATTAGAAATTTCTTTGGTGCAAGATTTTAGAATAGATAACCCCTGGCAAAAATTATGCAATCACTACTCTTGGAAGATGTTCATTCAGCTGTTTTACTTTGTTGCCAAAAAAAAAAATTAAGATAAAAATAAAACAACGTATGAACCAAAACTATTTCTGGCATTGTAGAACATATCTCAAAAAAAAAAAAATGAAATTTTTATACTTAATGGCACATTTTTTGTTCAGACCAAGTAGAGGAAAAAATATTGGGATCACTCAACGATGAGGAAAAAAATTATGAACTCATTAACCCAAAAAATTACAATTAGTACTTTGTTGCACCTTCTCTGGCTTTTATGACAGCTTGAATTCTTTGAGGCATGGACTTCACTAATGAAAAACAATATTCTTCATCAATCAGGTTCCATCTTCTTGTATAGCAATTGACAGATCAGCTTTGTAGGATGGAGCTTTGTCAAGGACCATTTTATTCGATTTCCACCTGAAATTTTCAATCGGATTGAGATCCAGACTATTTGCTGGCCATGTCATTGAGCTGATATGTCTTTCCTGATGAAACACTCTCTGTTCTGTGCCAAGATGCATCATCATCCTGAAAAATGACTTCATCATCACCAAACCTACTTGTGATTGATGGAATGAGAAAAAAAAAAGTGTCCAAAATTTCAAAGTACACCCGTGCATTTACTGTAAAGGTAATGACTACCATCTTCCCTGGTTCCGTACCTGACGTGCAATGCCATATAAGCAATGAGTGTGGAAATTTGCTTGTTTTCTTCAGGCAGTCATCTTTATGGTTAATTGGAACAGAATCAAACAAAAAGTTCCAGCATCATCTCCTTCACCAATAAAGATTCATGATTCATCACTGAATATTACTTTCATATAAATCATCTGCAGTCCATTATGGTTTCTTTTTAGCCCACTGCAATCTTGTTTTTGTCTGTTTAGGAGTTAATGATGGTTTATGTTTAGCTTTTCTGTATGTAAATCCCATTTCCTTCAGCCAGTGTCTTACAGTTTGGTCACAAACACTGACTCCTGTTTATACCCGTTTATTTTTCATTTCTTTTACAGGCATATTCCTTTGAGTTTTCTGTCCTGACACTTCCTTGGTCTACCTGTATGTTGCACTTTTACAACTTTCCCATTTTGTTTGTTCTTGCTCGAAATTTTAGACACATCTGACTGGGAACAACCAACATGTTTTGCCACACTCTGTGTTGAAATATGTTCTTAATGGAGTTTTATAATCCTTTCCATTGTTTCAACTGACAGCTCTCTTTTTGTGGCCATCTTTCCTGTCAATCAACCAGGTGCAAGAGCTCATTATGGTCTGCAAGCACTTTCTTTTAACTGCAGACTAACTGGCCTATTTAGACTTGCGCAGGAATTTGTTTTAGAAATGCAGATTACCAGGTAATTCCATAATTTACCTCTATTTGGCCTGAACAAGAACTGTGCCATTAATTACAACATTTTAATTTTATTGTATGAGGTATGTTTTACAATGCAAGAATGTACAGCTGTTAAATAAAAGTCTTGTGTCATATCTGTGATGTTCTTTTGCAACAGAATAAACAGCTGAATGAACATCCAAGTGTAGTGATTCCATAATTTTTGCCAGTGGTTGTATTTGTTTAAGCTGTTATGGACATTAGGTCAATGTGTTTGTGTGTGTATAAAATTTCTGTTTAGACAAAGTGGGGGTAAAGAGTCCGTTTGTATTTAGGGGTCACGTTATGTAAAATGGCATGCGTAACTGCAGAACTCCTACCAGCAAATAGCTATGAAACTGCCTTCATAAGACGTAGCATAGAATAAAGTATTCATATAAACAATGTTGGGTTTAGTCCCTTTAACTTCTTTGGTTATTGCATAGCCAGTGCCTGTTTATTGGCAACAATGGCAAAGGCAGCATGCTTTTAAAAGCTATACAAGCAATTTCTTGGTTATAATTTAAGTGGATGCCTTCACTTGCAGGGTATGCAGTGCAGAACCGAGTTGCTGCTTAAGCTCTGTAGCTGTGAAACACATGGCCTATAACATTTACAAGGGCTGGTTTTCCTTTAGGAAACTGTATTCACTGTTTTGTTTCTATTACTAATGACCCTTCTGAAGGTTTCAGTAAATTATCTGTACTAATCTGAGCATCTCTGTGAGCCTATAGTGTGTTTAAGTCAGTGGTTTATTTACTGCCTTTCTCTTCATAGAGATGAAGTCTGTAATTTGAAAATTCTTTGCACATTCACATAGCACTCGATTTGGTTTGTTGCATTTCTTGCAGTTTTCGCTTTTAATGCAAATTGGATTAACCTGTGTCCTGGACTGAAGATGATTTTCTGATAGTGATGTTTTTAAGCATGACCTAAAATATCAATTCATAAAGTGTACTATATAAATGAACATCAAAGAAGCCATAAGAAATATCTATAATGCTAATTTTAAAACAGTGCCATTAGAAAGATCATTAAAAGTACAAAAAAATGGCACTGCAGCAAATATTTATCCAAATATCCTTTGTTTGCTGTGATTAATATACAAGTAACCCCACATTTAGTATTATTTCTTGTAATGGAAAACACCTGCAACCGTGTCATCGGTCTCCTTCTAGTTCTTTAAGTTATTGGATAAGCAAAAATATAACATATGCATCTACAATGACCTGCTTATAACAGTGAACCAAAGGCTTCAAAAAATCATCCAGAATGTAGCTTAATGATTCTCTGGTTTGGCCAGCCAAACAAGGAGTAGCCAGTGAAGAGTTTTCAAATAAATCATTACCAAACACTGCATTTATTCAAATGTTTAAAAGTTTTCAGTATTGGCCCAATTTTCACATCCATATTAAAAAGTCAAAAAAGAAAAAACTGAACTTGGTTTTAATAGGGATAATTGTCAAAGCCACTCATTGATGATAAAAGTACTGTCAGTTTTGACATCACCAGCTATTTGACCCAACTGTCATGGTCCAGTCTGTCAAATGAAAAAGGAGCCCCAAAAACATTCAGTAACAAGACAGACAATAAAAATAGTAGTTTGTATTCAACTTTCTACCCAATCAGACAAACACGGAATAAAAGTCTACTTTGATTCTAAACATACTGGTTTGTGAAAATCAGACTTCACTTAGAACAAGTAAGAATTCAGTAGCAATATGAAGCACATTTGGCAGCAAGTGAACACTATGATAACAAGAACATATTTCGGAATTAGTAGAATACATGTATATGCAAACACTTAATGTGCATTAATTTAAAGGAGAGCTACAGCTTTTGCCACAGTTGCAGTCCCAGTATCACTTCTACTGATTAGTTTGCTCTCATTAGAATGTCTAATTTCAGAAAATGAGTAGCCACACCCATCAGTATTGAAAGGACTGACTGCATTAATGCTGCAGGAATTATCTGAATTTTACACATTTGTACACGAGTGCAGTCTACTGCACCTATGACTTTTGGTAAGCCTAAAGTACATCATATAATCACTGATACAGCTTTGGATAAATGCATACCACATTTCACATTTTATATATTAAATGTGACCACAAAATATCAGTGTGAAAATCATCCGTATGAGTACCAGACCAGATTTGTTTTCGTTTTACTGGCATATCCTCATTAAATGTTGATCAGAGAATTTTGCTAAAACATTATTCACTGTGAATTTGCTGTGTTTGCCCTTGTTCATCGAATTATTTACTGATAATTTGGCCAGTGTGACGTTGTCTGGAGCTGTAACAGTCAAAATTGATGGGACACCCCCCACGGTACAGTATATAAAGCTGATCATTTGCATTACAGACTCTGTGAGATGAATTATCTGTGTTTGTAGCCAAATGTATAGGTTGATCTTCGAGATCCACATCAACAGAAGTAGATGCGTGCCCTATGCATGCAAAATAATTAGCCACGTAGCAGGGTAAAAGTGAAAAACAGACCTTGAAACACCCCAACAACAGAGACGACTTTATAAAACAATTTTTTTTTGACTATTTAGAAGACGTTTCTATCTTTTTGACAGTGTAAAAAGTGCAAAGTAATCGGCACAGACAGTTGTGAGCCTTCAGCACAACTTCAAAAAACAGAACGAGCCAGCGGTTTCAGTCATTACACGCCACTTTGAATTTTCTGCCTTTAAAAGACCTACATATTTTTCTGACTTTTGACTGATTTCATCATTTCCACTTTGTTTTGATGAAATATATGATTGTGCGTCTTTGACTGCATTCTTTCTTCTTTGATCTCACACAGTCACGGTGGTGTAATGGTTGGCACTACTGCCGCACAGCTCAGATCACACTTTTGGCCACAAAAATGAAACATATACACATAAATAAGTTCTCTCTGCTTGTGAAGTTTTAATATACTATAATAAAAAGTTACAATTTTAAAATATGTTAATTATGTCATTTGCAAGTATCCAAAGTGCTTGGCTAGACCGCTGCATACAGTAGGTTCACCTACTGTTTTAGTTGCAGCTGACGTCTTTGAATTGCCAGCCGTCAACAGGGCTTGTGAGCAGCTGTGAGGATTTTAAAATGGGCCCAGCATATCAAATACTAAACAGTAAAACCATGTTTTTCACCAATGTGCAGTTAGATCTTCAAGTGCCACATCAGTATAAGAGAAGGTGGCGTGTGCCCTCAGTCTACATAATAATTAGCTACGTGCAGATAAACCTTTGGAGAAGCCTGACAACCCCCTCCTCCAAACACAGGAGACTCTATGAAATAATTATAACAACAAAAGACTTATTGCTATTTACAACACGTTTTTATCTTTTTGATAGGAGAAAAAGTGCAAAGCATCAGCATAGACAGTTTAGAGTCTCTTCAGCACGACTTCAAAAAATAGAACAAGCCAGCGGCTTCAATCATGACACACCACTTGCCACTTTGAATTTTCTGCCTTTAAAATACCTACATATTTTTTTCTGACTTTTGACTAAGATTTCAGTATTTCTGATTTGTTTTGATGAAATCTATGATTGTGCATCTCTGACTGCGTACTTTCTTCTTTGATGTCACAGAGGCATAGTGGTGCAGTGATTGGCACTACTGCTGCATGGCTCAGGTACCTTTTTGGCCACAATAATTGGTCCAGTATAGTTGGAAAGCGTTTCCCTAGCTCTCAGGGAAAAGATGACTGCACCATTATAATCCAGTCAAATCTAGTTCAGTTAGTCATTCCCCATCAGCTTTAATGCAATTCACCAAGTTTGGCGAATATCAAAAACATTTCTGTGATTTTGGAGAATTCACAGTGAAGTGAACTCATCACTCTTCACTCATCCTCAATTACAAAACATTCTGTACTGTTTGAATGCATTTTGAATGCATTTAATTATTGTGAAGTGCATAACTGAATCCGTTTAATATATCTTACTCTTTATTATTTTACAATCTAAATACAAATACTGTCATGACTTGTACCAAAAAGATCAATGGGCTTCCTTTCTTATGTGTTACTTGTTGACAAGTTCTACATAGTACACAAGGACAGGAAGCACACCAGGGTCGATTCTAGAAGGCACTTACTATAAATGTTTTTGCGCTACCTTATAGTTAAAGGGTTATGGACTTAAAATTGTCAGTTAAAGTGTCAGTTCTAACATTATAGAACATACTGTATTTTAACTTATTTTTTATTATTGTATATTTTCCATTCGTCTCTTGCTGACAAAAAGAGCAATGGAGATAGTGTAATTAAATATGATATTCATTCTTGTTTTTTGTTTTTTTCTTCAGTGAACGCTAAAGCTTTTATTGTTTTAGCAATTTCTAACTAACATACATCAGATTAATTTGAACAATGTTGCTGTTTCTTAGTTACACTATTAGCTATGCAAAAAAGTTCTGCCACAGACACAACAAATTGTGGTAACAAATGACATAATTAAAATCTCATTTATTTTCAGTGGATAGTTTAGGTTAAAATGCTTTACCATTTTGTAATGAACATGTAAGATTAAACAAAAATGCAGCAAAATCTGATAGTCAAAAAAAAAATTTAAATCCCAGAACTGGTTTTATGTCTCATTAAACAGAAATTTCATGAACTCTCAATCCATAACACTGTGCTAGGCTTCATCTTTAGTCTGGCAGGAGGCAGGCTAAGGGTTGATGCTTAGCTGCCTTGGTTAACATTCACGATTTGCCTCAGTCCTCTTTGGTAGAACCAAAACTGCCTCAGATAAGCCTGTTGTCTTAGTTTAAGTAAGGCTTACTCACTAAGTGAGCTTTGTGGAATACCCCCCAGATTTCTAAACATGGTAACATGTCATGCATATCATTACATAGCAACACATACTCCTTTGCTTTTAATTCCACTGACATGAACACTACCACATATCCCATAATCCAAACCAAATAATGTAAATGGTGTAAGAATTGAAAATGGTACAAAGATGAGAGAAAATACAATACTTAGTTGTGAGTTCAGAAGAAAATGCGCAAAGTACTGGATAACAAGGAATCAAAATGAAAAGGTTAACCCAGTGGCAGATTGCTTTTAATAGTCACAAGCCTATATATAAATTCTGGCAAACAGATGTACTTTTTATAAAAATGGGAGGTGCTTTTATTAATTTGGTAAAAGGTGAGGCACAGCTTTCTTTGTAAAGAAATTGTGTCTTTGTTCTAATTTGAAGCCTGTATGAGGGGAGTTTTTTTGAACAATATGTAATACATTATCATTTTAATTAACTACGCATTTTGGGTGGCATAGTTGAGTAATGGTAACTCCATCACCTCACTGCTTTAGGGGCATAGGTTTTGAATCTTTTCTGTGTGTAGTTGTTTTCCAAATGGTCAAGTTTTGTCAGGGTATTCTACTTTTCTTCCATATATTGAAGATTGTTATTATAAATTGATGGCTATAATTGGTTTCAAATGTTTATTCTACAAAAATGATACAAGATAAATTTCATTACGGCACAAGAAAGGGTATACAAAAAAAATTTTTTAGTCTTTTAAAAATGATATCCTCAAGGTGGTGGCCATCAATAGCAATACACTCTTCGAAACGATTTCTGAATGCTTGTATGACTCATTCAACCATTTCAAGGGGAATAGCAGCAATTTTGTGGCAAATAGTGTCCTTGAGGGCTTCAAGGTTTTGAGGTCGGTGTGTGTATACCTTCGACTTGAGATAGCCCCGCAAGAAGAAATCACATTGAGCGAAATCAAGCAAATGTGAAGGCCACACGATATTGCCGCGCAGGGAGATCAGCTTCCCTGGAAACATCTCCAGCAAAAACTTTCATGGATCTCTGTGCCGTGTGAGCTGCTGCTCCATCTTGTTGAAACCAGGCATCCACTACATCCATTTCTTCCAGTTGGTGCCGCAAAAAGTTCTCTAGTATTTCAATGTAATGTTCTGAAGTGACGGTGACCGTTGCTTCTCCCTCCTTGAAAAAGTAAGGGCCTACAATGCCAAATTCTGCACACCAAACTGTAACACGCTCATTGTGCAGGTGTCTCTGATGAAGTTCACAAGAGTTGGTTTCAGCCCAATAGCAAAAATTTTGCTTATTTATGCAACCATGCAAATGGAAATGTGCCTTGTCGCTACACAACGATGGAGTCTTGATGAACGGTTTGCGGAATGTTTGCACACAACTCTCTACGGCTCTCCCAGTCTCTCTCCGTGAGTTCCTGCACTACCATCATGTTGTATGGATGGAAATTAAGGTCCTCATGCAAAATCCTCTTCAAAGATGTGTTGGAAATGCCTAAGGCAGAAGCATGTTTGTGCTCTGAATGTCTAGGAGATTTGAAAATTGATGCCCTTACAGCTTAGATGCTTTCAAGCGTTTGTACAGTCCGAGGACTGCCCAGAGATTTACTGTTCAACGTTGTACCTGTCTGTCTAAATTTAGCCACCCACTGAAGAACTGTTTTCTGATTTGGGACATCACCGTTAGGAGGAATGTTGAAGTGCATTCAGAAGGCACGTTGCGTAGTGATGAGGGATTTGTTGTTTTTGAAGAACGCTTCGACAGAGAAAGCATGGTGTACGCTGTACCTATGCAAGTTGCCGACTGAAAACTACAAGGGACTGCCTATCAAAGGACCCCCACCCCAACCAACTCGGCTGCCTCTACCTTGCAATGACCTTGAGAAATGTGGTACTTCATTTTGGCTCACCTTGTATAAACGCATCACTTCATGAAGTAGCATATTAATAAATAAAGTGCTACAATTTGTAATTGCTTGTAAACATAAATCATAAAAGTACAATTAGACTTGTTAAAAATCCTTAGTCATATGTAGTATATGTGGATGGTGATTACGAAGCAGAGCGTAAAAACAGTTGGGTAATTTATTTTTAAGTGTGCCATCAAATTGCTCATATTTAATAATTTAACAGTGCCAGCAAATAACCTCTTAAGTTTTCCGACTCCACTTTACCAAAAAATAATCAGATTATACAGGAATGAGGGCTTTGTCACTGCTGTAATCTGGTTAACCATCTTACTGAAAATGTTAGGTTTTTCTATGATTAATAAAATATACTTTCACTTAATGTATCAAATTAGTTTTATCATAAAAGAAAATGCACTTAAAAACAATACAAAACAACTGAGCTTTGAAAGTCATTACCATTAGCCCACTTTTTAGTCTCAAACTCATTTAGTATTTGGTACTCGAACCTTTTGCAGTAATTATTGGGCTTTGTAACAAGTTTTTCATATTTTACAGAATATTTGGCCACTCTCCGTTAACAAATTTTCCTTCTATTGCAAGTTACAGTATGGTGTACAGCACCATACATTGGCAATGCATACACCAAATAATAGTAATAATACTGCATTTATAGGGGCACTTTACATTAGCAATAAATTTCAAAGTGCAACATAAATAAGTGGTTTTAATTCTTTAGGAAGAAAACTCCTTAAATCTAAGAATTAAATGCGGCCATAGATTTCAGGACTTTGACTAGACCACTTGAGAATTTCATTTTCAATTTTTAAACCATTTCAGAGTGAATTTGTTTTTGTGTATGAGGCCATTGTCTTGTTGAAGTATGAATTGTTTTCCTAGTTTCAGACCTTTAGCAAACTGCATATGGTTTTACTCCAGTGTCTTAATTATGTCGATGAAAGGCAACACCAAAACATAAAACTGCCAGTACCTTATCTATATACGGGGAATGTGTTGGAAGGAACAAACACCGTTTTTTTTTCCCCACCACACATCACTTGCTATTGAGTTCAGATAACTAAGGTTTTGTGTACTTTTTCACCACTTTTTCACCATTTTCAATATGCTTCATGTGAGCTTTTTCAAACATTATTTCTTACTTCTCGCCACTCTTTCATAATGTCCAAGAAACAGTACCTCCCATCTCATCAGAGACACAGTGCAAGCTCTATGAAGTCTGCTTCATGTTCATTTGTTGAATTTCTTGAAAGACCCCGGATATTTTTATGTGCCATCAGTTTTCCAGTAATTGATTTAGTACAGCTGCTTTGGGTTCTTAGTGCTTTTGAAATCTTTTGATATCCTTTAGCAAACATCTGTTTATCAACTCTTGTGTTCCTCAATTTATAAGGAAGTTGTTTTGTTATACATATGACGAGGGTGATCTCACAAAAGCTAGATTGTTTTACCGTAACACAAAAGGTGAATTCACTTAAAAGTGTTAAATACACAAATGCATTTACACGTGCTGCAGAATGTGCAGAAATGAACATTCTGCAGCAAAATAGTCAAATTCTAATAGTAACTTCCTGTGCTTTTTGATGATTGTTAAATGTTGTGGTGTTAAATACTTTTCAAAATTGCATTTGTTTTCCATTTTATTTACTTTTATAATAAAAGTACAAATGGACTATCAAATTTTATAAGAATGTGTTCTTCACCATAAAAAAATGCAATTTAAATGTATGGCAACTTTTGGCTGTAACACAAAAAATTGTGGTAATATTGCTTGTATGTATATACTATAGCGAATGTTTTTCTGATAAAGTTTTTTAATTTAGCATTATTTTAATGAACAAAACATACTTATTTTTATATACAGATTGCTGCCATTCAGAAGGACAATGAAGATCTGGGACAAGAAGAGACGGTGCAACTGTGCATGAAAAATGCCAAATGGGTGGAAAGTTTGTTTGACAAGTTTGGCGAACTTCTCACACAAGTGCAACAAACCTGTTTATAACAACAGTTATACAGACAATTAGGTCTCCCCTTGAATACAACAAAAATGCAAGCACTAATGTAAGACAGAATAGCAGGTAACACGCTCCACATGGGCATTCATGCTTCAACCCTGGCCATGGTGCTGACAACAGACTGGGACTGTAATATTTAATACATGTCACTTTTTTTACGCTGGCCAACCATTTTTTTGAATGAGTTTTGTACTTTGTAATTCTTTTTTCCTGTAATAAATACATTTTTTAAGGAACCTTATGTGACAGATCAAAGTGGCAAAGCATGCACTAAAAAGACTTAATACTATAGGAAAAAACACTTTAAATCAGAGAACTAAATGCTTTAATTTTTATTTGCCTCTCTTCTGTCACTAGGAATTAAAGCAAAACTGATGGGTGAATGGGGGATGGGGAGCAATTTTTAATGAAACGCCAAATTTATATAGAGTATTGTAAATTTTGTAAAGAAAAACCGGCGTGTCATTACATTCTTAAAAATTGACAATATAGAAATATACTTTTTTTTTTTTTTGCTTTTAAGACTCCTTTTATTATAACAGTGTTCAGAAAGCTGAACATGGAGTTGGTGCAATTCTAAAACTGCTTGTTTTGTGACAAATTATATTGTAATGGAAATGCAATGAACTTAACTATTTTCTCTGTTTGAATAAAAATATTTTGCCTTTATACTTTTTCTTTAAATATGTACATTTTATCTCACTAATAGTTGTATTTTTCACAAAGAAAATATTGTGGTTGAATTTGTTTCATGTATCTTTGTAATACACCTTTCCTTGTTTTCAAAATAAATCCTCCTGCGTTTATATGTTGATTACATAATGTATACTATATATCTTGAAGTATTCTTTCTTTCTTAATACAGGTTTGCTTAAATGTTAACCAGAATAAGCATACAGTATTGGACTAGTTTTGCTTTCCAAGTGTAGCTGTGTTACACACTGCTATTATTTTCTGATACATGAAAATAAATTTCCTACTAAACAAGGGCACTGATTTATTGAGTTGCTTTTTTATTTTGAAATCATAAAAGTACAGAATGGATATACAAGAAATCTGGACAGTAGTACTGTGTTCCAGTAGCAACAATTTAAATTCAAAATATGAAAAAACGTAGACTGTATTTGTGTAATTACTGTGTGAAGGGTTTGAAAGGATCTGATGCACGTTCGATTGAAATTCACTGTATGTAAAGAATGGGTGATGAGATTGCAGGGTGAACATTTCTTTGTTGAAGCCTATTGAATGACTAGTGGTGCTACTTGTTGAAACTTATTTACACAGAACAACAATGATACATTTTTATCTAGTGCCTCTGTAATGCGAAAAGCTCTCTGCAAATGTTCAAAAAGAATACAACATAAACAGAAGCACAGAAAACCTCAATAACACCAAAAAGAGTAACCAGTATCAAAGCAATAAATGCCAGCATCAATGAAGCAGACTGGGCAATCATGCCTATTGTGACAAAAAGGCGCTATATGAGCGCCAACCTGACACCGACAGACACGGGAGACACACTTATAAAAGAAATAAACTTTTATTTTCTTCGTATGTGGGCTACATCTTCCCCGTACCCACAGAAACAACACATTCCCACACTAAACACAAACTCAAACACAAATCAAATCTTCTTTCCTCCACTCCTCCCGACTCTGGTTCCTCGAGTGGTGGCTGCTGGCTCCTTTTATAAGGCACCCAGAAGTGCTCCAGGTGGCTTGATTGCCCATTTCCAGCTGCACTTCTGGGTGTGGCAAAAACACTGCCCATAAGAGCTCAACAGCTCCTGTTGCAGCACCCCATGGCAGTGCCTGCGGATCCCAACAGGGCTGCACCAAACTCCAACTCCCATGAAGCCCTGCGGGAGTCCGAGGCACCGCTGCAACCCAGAGTGGTTGCCATCTAGCATCCCGGGGGAGGTATTGGGTAGCCCATGCTTGCTCCCCCAGAAAATATACTGAAGGGGCGTCCCAGCCGGGGCCCATGCCACACTTTATTACTACAATATGTAAAAACACAGCTTTCCATAGCCATGCATTGAAATTAAGACTTAACTGCTAAAGTATTAAATATTTCATGTTTTTAAGTACCAACAGAAATTATTAATCATCTAATATATACAAACCCTATTGTCTGATCGGCAAAAAGAACAAGCATGAAATCAACCAGAAATAGAGTGCCAGTCCATCAAAGAGCAATGACACTTTCATATACAAGGAGGGGCAGAAGAACTCCCAATAGTATTAAAAAAAACCTTTATAATAAAACTTTCAGCAATTTCCTTTTAGTATCCTTTAAAATACTTTCCTTGACGTGCAATACACTTGTCCCAGCGCTTCTTTTATTATTTCATCTAGAGCTTACAGTGTTTTTTCTGTATTCGTAACAGTGTAGCAAACCTTCTTCCCTTCAGTCTCAATTTTAGTTTCAGCAGCAAAAGTAAGTCACTGGGTACAAGATCTGGTGAATACTTGGGTGTGAAGCAACAACCACATTGTACAATAATACCAGAAATACGTACTTAACTCCGCACAGTGCCACTTGGCAGACTGATTAACCACTCGATACCTAGCAGCATATTAACAAATACCTTACTCCTGTGCTATTGACTGATTTTGGCAATTTCTCAGTCCCTCCTTGTACTGTACATGACTAGTTTACCCTTACCAATTACCTAATCACATCAATGTGGTGTAAAATTAATTTGCAGACCTCAACAAAAATCTGCACAGGCACTCTGAGAATTTGCTAAATCCACAAGAGCAACAACCAGGATTTCAGTACATCCCTGGAGCAGTGAGGTTAACCACTGCACCACTGTGCAAACATCTACCTTAGTAACAAGAAGAAAAAAAAAAAAAAAAAAAAAGAGGCATTGTAATTTAATCCCACAGAAACCATTGTACAGCAATGTACAGAACGTAGAAACCATTTTGCAGTAGTCCCCAAACTTTACTACAATTTTCTTGTAAGTTACAATATCTCTATATGGAGTTTGTACACTTTCTGCAAGAGCTAAAGACATGTAAGTGAGGAACTTCAAGCTAGTCCCAAGATAGTGTACAAATGTGCAGTGCACTGGACTTCCCATTAAGAGTTTGTTCCTGCCGTGTGCCTGATTCCAGGATAGGCTATGGCTTCTCATGACCCTGTCATAGAAATGAGACAGCACAGAAAATGGATGGATAAACAGATTATAAAAGCTGAACACACACTTATCTGGTTGAATCAGGATCAGCCGGTCCGGTCCATGTTTAATCACATGTTTTGCTAACAAATCTCCATGACTAGTAACATTCTCTTTTATAGTAGGTGAGAACCCTTAGAAATAACAGACTTTGAGGCTTCCAGTACCTCCCCCAAAATGCAAATACTAAAGAACAAAAAAGAGTTTTATATTATTTATTGAAGCAGAGATTGAAAAAGTAATAATTTATTCAAGTATTATTTAAGTACAATTTTGTTACTTAAAAAAAAGTATACATTAGTAAATATCCTCAAATATCCATGCTGTGCACTGGAATGTATAAACAATATACAATAAGACAGATAAATAGTTAATAGTGTACTGTACTTTATATGCCCGCATGTCTACATTAACATTTTCTTATTTGGCTTACGCCTTTATCCAAGGCAACTTACAACATATGTGATTCAATTAGTTATGTTTCTTTTGGTTATCCAATTGGAGCACAAGCAGGTCAAGTGACTTGCTCATGGTCACACAGTCGTCAGTAGCTGGATCTGAACCCACAACCTCAGGGTTTGAAGTTCAAAGCCTTGTCTATGCAATACAAAATAGCACACAGTAACACTTGTAGTTAATGTTATACACTTCTCTCAAAGGGGACCCATCATCAATTACAAAACAGATTATACTCCCCTCAACTGAGAGGAGATTTAAAGTTATGAAAGCAAACCATATTTTTAATTGCTGGTAGTTCACAATGACAATTAAAATACGAATTCAATAAGGATGCCACTTTCTTAATTTAGATTGTTTAAAAAAATTGTTTTCATGTACTATAGATAAAACTTGGAAGAAAACCTTACATGCAAAACTGCAATTGCCAATTTTTCTATTAAATTTTTTTTAAGTCGACGGATTAAATTTTAGAATTCCAAACATAGAACAAATATGATAAATGGATCCATTGTCGTCTCTTTGTTTATGGCTTTCTACTGGATTTCAATGAATGAGAAAGTTTCAATTTTGAAACAAAAATCCAAACAAATAGCACAATAGCCACAGTTCTTTCAAACCGTATTTATTATTGTCTGCTTCTAGGAAATTGTGTTCTTCATCAACTGCCAAAGGCCTCATTCTCTTCCTCCGTGAAATGAGATTTAAATGTATGAAATTTAATTACTACATGTGCACTATGCGAATTACAATTTGAAATCAATAAGGACACTATATTATTTAGTCTGTTATTAAAAACCTACTGATTAAACGTCTCACCTTGTTCCACTAACTGTGCACATCTCTGAAGTAACCTGGATATTTTAAATACAAACTATACAAAAAAGGACATTGTGACAATTGATGCATGGAAAGCAAGTGATCAAAATCTCAAAATATCAGGTGATAATGCAAAATGTACTTATTATAAAGTATAACTTGAGTCAGTAGAGACACCAGTAAAGAAAAAGTTTTGCAAATAAAGTGGCATTAGCAGCAAGAAAGGCTTCTTAATTATGTTAACATTAGGCAAGTACAATTTGTAAAGAACCAGCATAAAAAAAGCAATTTTCAAAAACTCAAACAACATTTAATATGTTACCTCTGAATAGCAAAGTAGAACACTGAATAACAAACTACAGTTTGTGCTGCACACCATTAAATATAGTAGTCTTGAAAAAAGGGGGAAACAAAACAAAAACATAGGCAGATGTTTGCAGCAATTATCGGCATCTGAAATGTGCACTTAAGACAAATACAGCATTAATGTATAGCCTGTAAAATGTCAAAGGTGTTTTTTTCCTTCATGTTTCCAACTCCTGGATATTGCATGCACCATGAAAGGCTGGTGCTATAGAATTGTCAATACATTCCTCGGTGTTGAGTTGTTTTTTTTGAAACCAGACAATTTACAAATGCCCTTATACAAAAAAAAAAATGCCCTGCTAAATACGACAAGCTTTTAAGAAATGATGTATGTGCTAAATGCACCTCACATTACACACTGAAGGGGAACTTTCAAAGGTTTTTGTAAATATGAGGAATATGTCTTGCTCAAACGGTGGAAGGTCAAAAAGGAAGACCGCTAGGTTGAGTTTAGGGAGGAGGTAAGACAGGCACTGAGTGGCAGTGAAGAGCGCATCTTCAGCAGAAGTAGTAAAGGTGACAGCAAGAAGGGTGCTTGGCATGACATCTGGACAGAGGAACGATGAAAAGGAAACCTGGTGGTGGAATGAGGAAGTACAGGAGAGTATACAGGGGAAGAGGTTGGCTAAGAAGAAGTGGGATAGTCAGATGCAGAAAGTAGACAAGAGTACAAGGAGATAAGGCATAAGGTGAAGAGAGGGGTGGTGAAGGCAAAGAAAAGGTGTATGACGAGTTGTATGAGAGGCTGGATGTTGTTAAGGAGTGAGAAAAGGAGCTGTACCAATTAGTAAAACAGAGGGAGCAAGCTGGGAAAAATGTGCAGCAGGTTAGCATGATAAAGGATAAAGATAGAAACGTACTCACAAGAAGATGGAAACAGTACTTTGAGAGGCTGATGAATGAAGAGAATGAGAGAGAGAGAAGGTTAGATGATGTGGCGATAGTGAATCAGCAAGTACAATGGATTAGCAAGGAGGAAGTAAGGACAGCTATGAAAAGGATGAAGAATATAAAGGCTATTGGTCCAGATTACATACCTGTGAAAGCATGGAGGTGTTTAGGAGAGATGGTAGTGGAATTTTTAACCAGGTTGTTTAATGGAATCTTGAAAAGTGAGAGGATGCCTGAGGAATGGAGACGTATACTGGTACCAACTTAAGAATAAGCAGGGATGTGCAGAGCTGTAGTAACTACAGGGGGATAAAATTGATGAGCCACAGTATGAAGTTATAGGAAAAAGTAGTGGAAGCTAGGTTAAGAAGGGAGGTGATGATTAGTGTGCAGCAGTATGGTTTCATGCCAGGAAAGAGCACCACAGATGCTGTGTTTGCTCAGAGGGTGTAGTATGTAAGAGTTGTACAGGATAAATATGTACGAGCGAAGTGTGACAGTGGTGAGGCCTGCAGTAGGAGTGACAGATGCATTCAAGGTGGAGGTGGGATTACATCAGGGATCGACTCTGAGCCCTTTCTTATTTGCAATGGTGATGGACAGGAAGACAGGTTGGACTATGATATTTGCTGAGGACATTGTGATCTGTAGCAAGAATAGGGAGCAGGTTGAGGAGACCCTGAAAAGGTGGAGATAGGCTCTAGAGAGTAAAGGAATATAGGTCAATAGGAATGAGACAGAATACATGTCTTTAATTGAGAGGGAGGTCAGTGAAATAGTGAGGATCCAAGGAGGTAGAGTTGGCAAAGGTGGATGAGTTTAAGTACTTGGGATCAACAGTACAGAGTAATGGGGATTGTGGAAGAGAGGTGAAAAAGAGTGCGGGCAGGGTGGAACAAGAGTGTCAGGAGTAATTTGTGACAGACAAGTATCAGCAAGAGTGACGGGGAAGGTCTACAGGACGGTAGTGAGACCAGCTATGTTATATGGGTTTGAGACAGCGCTGACCAAAAAACAGGAGACAGAGCTGGAGGTGGCAGAGTTAAAGATGTTAAAATTTGCATTGGGTGTGACGAGGATGGACAGGATTAGAAATGAGTACATTAGAGGGTCAGCTCAGGTTGGACAGTTTGGAGACAAAGTCAGAGAGGCGAGATTGCATTTGTTTGGACATGTGCAGAGGAGAGATGCCGAGTATATATTGGGAGAAGGATACTAAGGATAGAGCTGCCAGGCAAGAGAAAAAGAGGAAGGCCTAAGAGAAGGTTTATGGATGTGGTGAGAGAGGACATGCAGGTGATGGGTGTAACAGAACAAGATGCAGAGGACAGGGAGATATGGATAAACATGATCAGCTGTGGCAACCCCTAACGGAAGCAGCCGAAACAAGAAGATGATGAAGAGTGTTCTGCTACCACTACACCAGGAACTTTCTCCTGCATCTTGCCTACTGTAAAAACAAAGTTACAACAGACAAGAGGCAGGATCTGGACTACAGTAGCCAATAAACTGGAGCATTATACCGTGATGCACTAAGATGCATCTACTTACTGAGCCAGAGAAAATGTGAAAAAGTAAATGGCCATTATGTTTTTTTACTAAAATGCACTCCCAGATCATGGCATACAACCCCCAAAACTTTTGCATGTAGTTTTATTTTAATTTCCCACTGTAAACGCCAGATTTTTTAAATATCCAGTCAATTGCACTTAGTGAGAACCCACCTTAAAAATGTAACAAAGCAGAATCAGCAAAAAATAATTTTTAAAGAGTAACAGTATTTACATTTTAAAATCCATTTAAAAAGTACAAATTCCCAACAAAATCTACTCAAGTATAGTAACAAAAATAAAAATAAATTTATTGTTTTCCATAACTGTATTAAAATACTAACTGAAAGCAAACAACTCAACTTTTTTTTTCAACTTAGTATTTATACAATTGGTTATTACTGTATATATATTATATATTCTGACTCTCAAAAATTGAGTACTTGTAAAATTATTTGTCCGCAAACTGACAAAGTTGGAGTGAAGTTGGGCTCACTCCAAAACCGCTCACATGGGCCCTAGCTTTTGTGCAACCTTGTATTGGAACAAACAAGTTCAAAAAGGTGGATTTGATAATTGTATGTCCTATACCTCATTGCTGTGAATTGCTAAAACTTTGATTTGTTTTAGTTGTGGGAGAAATCAAAACAATTATGTTTTGGGTAAAATGTTTATATTTAACATTTTATCTCTTCATACTAGCAAAGCAAGAATTCCAATTGACTGTCACCTATCTCCTGCTTATCCAGAGTAGTGAGTAAAGCAAGTACATTACAGTAAATGATGACAGATGCAAAATAAGAAAGCATTAAAAGGGAAATGCACTATATATTACATTACAGCATGTTGTTCAGGGGACAGTATATTAGCAAAATGTTGGCACTCAGACCAGGTTCTTTTTCATTCTCGGTGCAGTTTGCACATTCTCACATGCCTTTTCTAAGGGAGCGTCTGTTTCCTCTGACTGTCCAAAGTCATGCTGTCACAGAGCGATGGCACACTCTAAAGTGACTGGTGGTGTTCTGCTGTTATTTAATCTTTTGATAAGGAAAAAGTGTAAGCCAGAATAAATGGATGATCAAAATACTGCAGAGTATCATTTTTGATGTGGTTTGCATATTTGAAATTCATGTCAGGCTATTTTTTGGATATGCTATCTTAATACTTATTTAACTGCTCAAAAAATAATTACTGTGCTGATCAGTGTCCATTATTTCTCACAGTAAAAAAATTTGTTTCAGTTGACCACAAACCTATTTAAGTGGAGTTTCCTTAAATGCCCTGTCAATGGCATATACAATTTGATCCATTTTTCCATCCTCAGTCAGTGGACTGTGGCATCCTGTAATTATTCTTACAACAGCAAGCCCTGAAGAAAACTCAAATGGACACGAGCCGAACATGCAAACTCCACAGACCTAGTGACCTGGCTTTGATTAAGGCAGTAATGTAAACCCTATCTAGCTTAATCTTAATTAAACATAAAATTCATAATAAAAACACTACAATATTAAATATTTTCATTTCTGAAAATTAACCCATCCACAAATCCATTTTCAATGAAGATTTGCAAAAGGGAAATTAATGATTGTACTCACATGAATGAGTGAAGGTCCACTTGGCTGTGTGGCTTTCTCCTTGCATGGTGGTGTGACCAGCGGCCTTTCAGGTCTTGCTGCTTTTCAGGAGCTTGTACATCCTCATGTAAGTAAGGACTAACTGCACTGGAGTCCTTCACAAGTAACAGACTGCAAATAAATAAATAAAACCTTTATCGTTTTATTTATTCATTTTTCCTGTACTGATTAGTTAAGGATGCCCTTGAATGACTGCTTTTGATCCCAACACTAGCAGTTGTGTTAGTATTCCTCTCTTTTATTATGAAGGAATGCAAGATTTTGGCTGGCCTTCAAACTAATCTTTAGCAAGGAAGAGTATGGCCTGTTCCCTTGAAAACCTTGCTCTTCACTGAAATCAGTTTGGACACAGCAGTTTTCACGCTTTGCTTTCAATGTTTTGACTGCAGGTTTGATTTAAAGTGTGCTGGTTGACTGGAGACTAGAATACTGATTTTGGGCTGCTTCTTATGGTCTCTTCATTGTCACATGTGATGCTATTAATCATTTTTGTTTAAAGACTGCTCAGGTCAGTCCAGCCGCAAATAACTGGGGTAAACATTTTATACATCAAAAGACCACATTAGAAAGTCTGAAGATTATAAAAATGGCCCTAAAGATTAATAGTAAAGACCTGGCTTCAAAAGCAAGTTCAACCTTTCTGACACCAAGACTCTTTTAAAAACTGAACCAGGACACATGGCAAAACCATTTTGTTTTAATGTTCATTTCTTCGACAGAGCAATTTAATAAACTTATAGTCCCTCCGTGCAATGTCCAACAACATCCTCCACAGCCTGTATACTCACTTTGCACCGTTCCATGGCAGTAGGGTTTATAATGTTAAATGACTGTTGGCATGATTTCCTTTTCCTCTTATTTCTGCACTTCAAAATTGTCCCCCACATGTCTGAGGGGATTTTTCCCAGGGCACTCTGGTTTTTTTCCCCCCTTAATGCACCATGTTAAGAGGATTAGGATTCTAAACTTGGCCCTGTGGTGTCCATCCACATTTGATTCTCACCAAATGCTGCCCAAATAGGCCATTGCCTCATGCGAGTATGACTAGCAGGTTTGAGAATATGACATTACGTAAAATAGGGTCACTTTCAGCATTTTGAAACATGGGGAGTAATTTGAAATTGATGAAAGTTAGTTAGTTGGAAACGTCAGTTTCTTCCATCTCTTTCAATATGTCCTTCAAGTGTGTTCTATAATCCGTAAGGATACTTGATTTGCTAATTTATTCAACATTGCCATGACTTCTTTATATAATGATGTGCCTCTCTTATCCTGCCTTGTACTCATTTTACCTGAACTTCCAATGGTGCCCTCGAGTATGTGATTAAACTGAAGGAATAATGTCTGAACAACTTTACTGAGACTTTAGACAATTTTGATTTAGGATGGCAGAAGAAAATCTTTTTTATTAATCACGGACGTTGTCTGTAAAAGGTAAATAATAAAAAATTTTGCAAATTGTTTTGATTAATCACTTAGCGTAATTCGGGGTTGCAGTAGAGACCCTCCTTTTTTATGACTCGGTAAAAAGTTAGTTTGACCAAAGCCGCAGGTCTTACTTACCGGCTCGCCGAGAAGGGGACCTATGGTGGGCGGTATCGCGCGAATGGGGTAACTGACAAAGGTCGGCATCAGCGTATGCGTCCTGTTTGAATGCCTGCAAGCGTTGCATGCATGTACGAGTAGTTGTTCTCTCGACCTCATATCAGTCCCTTTTTGTAACGTCGTTTGCAAGCCAGCTGGCTATGTGGCATTAGACTTGAGATTCAAACGACGGCGTGTGAGTTGACAATAGCCACGCGCGAACGGATCCTTTGCTTTAATCAAAGCACACGCGTGCATGTGACACGAGAGAAGGCATTCAAGTGGTTCATCTATTGGGTGTGGGGGTTGTTAAGGTCCGGCAGCTCACGCGCACGCGCCTAAAATTAGTTCGGGTCACACGGAGCGGGGTTAGATCGCACCTGGAGCTTTTTAGCGCTTGGTAGTGACTAGCCAGGGCCTGTCTGGTTGGGTATAATAGAAGGTGCAGCTTATTTATTTATGGAGTAAAAGTGGTCCTGCTTACATGTCGGAGGTAAGCCGTATTTACCCTGATAATAGTAATTCGTTACAAACGAAAGGAGTGTTTACCTTGTAAATTATTTTCTTTTCCAAAATTTGGATTGGCACAATAAGCATGCCTGAAAAGCTCACTTTGGTACTAGTTAGTGATGGGCGGAGTGAAGCCTCATGAAGCATCAACACGTTTGAAGCAATTGTGTCGGAAATCGTATCGAAGCTTCGAAGCATTTGACACTCACCTCTCTAGGGACACCTCCTGGTCATTTGTATTAACAGCACATTTTAACAGTAAACTCTTAGAGCATTGTGGACGAATACCGAATCTCTATGAAGTTGTGATATACACCTTTGAAGTCAAAAATTATAATTGGCAATAATGTCAAGCATTGTAAATCGACATACGCATAGCAAGTAATTATTCTGCAGTAATCGGATCAACGTTGACTAGTTATGTTAGGCGCTAGCACGGATTACCGTTGTTTAGAAGTAAATGTATGCGTAACGGTGGCTTGAACAATTACGCCAGTCGGACAGCGCCAGGTCTCGTGTTCAATAACAAACCTGGTCAGCATCTGTCTGGGGATTGCAGATTGCCGTTGCCTGATGCGTTTGATTGATAGTTCCGATTATGCGGCAATGCTCCTTGAAAACCTGGTTGGTGTTAGACTTCTAATCGGGAATTTAATCTGCATAATGTACATTCATATTCTAATTCCAATGTAAAACCAGCATATATCAGTATTTTAATTAAACTCTTCAACCAAACTAGACTACACCTCGTGGAAATGCGATTGGTCCATCACTAACTGTTACTAAATTTTGCAATAACTATACTGATACGAACTGGCGCTACACATCCACATCATCACGTGCATTGGAAATGAGACGCTGAGCTTTTGACGCACAAATGTTTCAAAACGACACCTTGAAGCTTGTTTAAAAGTGCACGTGAGATGATGAAGGGGAGGTAAAGCCAAATGTCACTGAGATATGTCGTGTGTTTACTTTTATCAGCACTGTCAATTACTTCACCCCATGTTAGCCTTGTTAATGACGACGCTGTAGACTCTTCATCGATTGATACAGACGCCGGCATGAAGATCTACTAATGCACTGGAAACAAAGAGCAGGCAGCTATCCATATTTATAGTAATTTAAAAAAAAATCTGTCTTTGCCAGAAACATTTATTCTTGTTTACGGTAAGAGCAGCCCATACTAATCATTTATCTCGAAGCATGCGCAAATAACACTTGATACACGTATATCACCTAACGTTCAAAGTACAAGACCTGCAGTTTACCTATTGTAACATAATATAGCTAATACAACTAATGAAACCCTCTACGTTAGCTAGATCTACCATTTCATCATACACATGAAACAAGACACATATTTTCATTAGATACATCTTTATCACACTGCTGCCTCACAATAAGGAGACCCGGGTTAATTTCCCGGCTCCTCCCTGCGTGGTGTTTGCATGTTTTCCTCGTGTTTGCGTGGGGTTCCTTCGGGTGCTCCGGTTTCTTCC
Organism: Erpetoichthys calabaricus; assembly: GCF_900747795.2. Taxonomy (NCBI): domain Eukaryota; kingdom Metazoa; phylum Chordata; class Cladistia; order Polypteriformes; family Polypteridae; genus Erpetoichthys; species Erpetoichthys calabaricus. The sequence goes on from NC_041395.2 coordinate 68,113,818, forward strand.
CACAGTCCAAAGACATGCAGGTTAGGTGCATTGGAGATCCTAACATGTCCCTAGTGTGTGCTTGGTGTATGTGTGTGTCCTGGGGTGGGCTGGCATGCTGCCGGGGATTTGTTCCTGCCTTGCGCTCTGTGCTGGCTGGGATTGGCTCCAGCAGACCCCCGTGACCCTGTGTTTAGATATAGCAGGTTGGACAATGACTGACTGACTGACAGACATATTGAACATTAATGCAGTAATTATAGCAGCAATAATGAACCTGAGGAAGAAAAGGAATATTTATGAGAAGGGACAGAAACAGTGATATCGTAGTAAACAGTATAAAAACAACATATAACACAGTAAATAGAACATATAGAATATCAAACAAGATATTACACTTCACCAGCAACCACCCGGTATTTCATAAACGGAGCTGTGTTAAAACTCTATTCAGAAGAGTCCACACCCACTGTAATACGAAGGAAACAAAAATGAATGAATAACTTCAAACGGATACTCAAAAACATTCATTAATCGGAGCTTACACAGAAGACGCCAAAAAACTCAGCAAACAATTGAACTGAATCAGAACCCCCACCCCACCTGGCACTCACTCCCTTATCACCACAATGTGTCAGAAGGTACAGCGGGCATCCTGGCCAAGTCAGGTGTCAGAATAGTGCACAAGTCAAGTCAAGTCAACTTTATTTATAAAGCACTTTACATACAACAGCCGCTGACCAAAGTAAACCCACGAACAATCTGCACACGGTCCTCTTTAATGCTAAAAACAAGAAATCGATAGCAGAAACACGAAAAGCAGTTTATAGTATTCCACGCAGTTCTTGCTCAGCAGTATACATAGGACAAACTTCAAAAAGAATCGCAACACGTATACAGGAACATCGCAACGCCATCAGAAGAAAGGACTCACTTTCATTGTTCTACACGCATACTAAATCAACAGGACATACATTTAACTGGGACAAGTCAAATTTAAGGCCAGTACTAAAAGTGGCAGAGAGCTGGCCGAATCTTGGTTATCAAATGAGAACGCCATCAACAGACACTTGGACATAAATCCAGCATATGTAAACTTAATAATAATAATAATTCATTACATTTATATAGCGCTTTTCTCAGTACTCAAAGCGCTATCCACACAGGGAGGAACCGGGAAGCAAACCCACAATCTTCCACAGTCTCCTTACTGCAAAGCAGAAGCACTACCATTGCGCCACCTGTGAGGACACACAAGAAGAACATGTTCATAATAAATAAACTGTACACCCAATACCCCCCCCCCCCATTACACTGTTTTAGCCACCCCCCATCCACATAATGTGTTGCTATATATTGCCTTTGATTCTTGCAAGTCTAAGCATTATCCTCTGATGAAGACCCCTGGCAGGGGTTGAAAGCTCAGGAATAAAAACTACTTTATGATACATGATACATTTTTTCTCCCTTTGTGGATCTCCAGCTGCAAATCTATAATAATAAAAGGCAAAGCCCTCACTGACTGACTCACTCACTGACTCACTCATCACTAATTCTCCAACTTCCCGTGTAGGTGGAAGGCTGAAATTTGGCAGGCTCATTCCTTACAGCTTACTTACAAAAGTTAGGCAGGTTTCATTTCGAAATTCAAAGCGTAATGGTCATAACTGGAACATATTTTTTGTCCATACACTGTAATGGAGGAGGCGGAGTCACGTATCGCGTCATCACGCCTCCTACGTAATAACGTGAACTAAAAACAAGGAAGACATTTACAGCACGAGTCACACGCGGGAACAAAGGTAAATTACGTTAATTTTTGACTGTCTTTTAATACTGTGTGAGCATACATATTAACACATGTGCAATTAAACGTGTGCATTTACGGGGTGATTTCTCAGGCTTAAAAGCTCACCTTTTATCAAACGCGAGAAGAAAGGTAACTGACGTTGTTCACTGTCTTTTAATACTGTGTAACCATACATATTAACGCATGTCCAATTAAACGTGTGCATTTACGGGGTGATTTCTCAGGCTTAAAAGCTCACCTTTTATCAAACGCGAGAAGAAAGGTAACTGACGTTGTTCACTGTCTTTTAATACTGTGTAACCATACATATTAACGCATGTCCAATTAAACGTGTGCATTTACGGGGTGATTTCTCAGGCTTAAAAGCTCGCCTTTTACTAAAAAGGTAAATGCAAAACTATTTTCAATCAGTTTATTGAAACGCTCCCGTTAAGGATTGCAATAACATATTCGCGAGATAAAAGAACGAAGTACGGGGAAATGGAGGAACAGCCGCAAACAGCGAAGAGCAAAAAATTAATTAAACAATTGAGAACGGAGCGAGTTAAGCATACAAGCATGTTCATAAGGGAAACAAAGCACGGTGTAAAACGTAACTTTAAATTAAGTTAATAGAAACGCTCCCGCTGCGGATTGCAATAACATATTCGCGAGATAAAAGTTTAATGAGAAGACACGAGGTATAAACGAAGCACACGCCGTGGCGCAACGTTAGGGGCAACAGTTTCAACCATTCTATGATCTGCTTCTCGCAACTGAAAGATGGCACATGGCGGATGTTAGCCGACTTGCTGACCGCAACGTTAGGGGCTTCAACTATGCCGCTGACGCAACATGTCAGTGCCAACACTTTGCAGACTGTACTTAAAAGACACGCCCTCCTCACTGGACAGTTAAAAACACCAATCAAACTAACGATGACATCAAGTATTACCCAATCAAAAGTAGGAAAGGAGGCATCTTCATAAAATGTGTGTGGGATGATTTGCATGAGACGCTGCTTTAAAAAAAAATGATTAAAAAAATACGGGATAAATCCCGTCCAGTATTGATTCAAAACGGGACGCGCAATTTCATTCTCAAACGCGGCACGATTCCGTATTTTAAAGGACGGGTGGCAACCCTACAGTGCCAGGTAACCACCCATACAATCACATTGTGATTCAGACTAGGAATGCAATGAATGTAATTACCCCGATCTACATACAAGGCGAAAGTCTTGCAACATTCAAAGATGATGGTTTGGGATAATTAGTACTTATTAAGTACAACATTGAACATAAAAGAGCTTATGAAGCCTTGAACCGAAAAAAGCAAGATCTCAGAGATCGTAAAAAAAAAAAAGGAGGTAATGTCGTTTTACTCGCTGTACATTTTACTCAAACATTACCAGTTATTCCACGAGGGAGACCAGCAGATGAACTCAACGCGTGTTTAAAATCCATGCTTCTCCCACGGTCGGTTATATGTCGCGTGTTCTCGGGTAGGTACACCAAAAAATGTATACATTTAAGCATGTAATGGGCAAAGAAAAAATGAGGTATACCCGAAGGCACTGCAGTAGTACTCAATGTAACTTTACTTCTTAAATGTTAATGTTTTACTGTTTAATAATTTATACGCTTCTTATATATTGTTCAAATTCTTTTATGAAAATACCAGTGACAGCGCAATGCACGATAACATGGAGTGAATACACCATACGCATCTGTCCACGGCCGCCCTGGTGTGCGCAGATAGGAGTTGATTCTAAAATAAAATAAACATAAAAAGAGTAATACATTCATCACCCATAAAGCGGATAGCAGACGTGACGTATTATATGTGTACCACATTTCAAGTCAATACGTGAAACGGTTTGCAAGCTACATGTGATTTAAAATCCTGGACAGACCAACGAAAAGCCATGGTAGGAAATTATTGAAGAAGATTTTACTGTTTAATAATTTATATTTATATGAAATGTGCTTCTTATATATTACTTCATATTCTCATATGATAATGATGTTAATGTTGTTTATATTGATTTCTATGTTATTGTAAGTGCATCTATGTGTGTATATGTATGTATGTATGTGTATATATATATATATATATATATATATATATATATATATATATATATATATATATATATAAAAAATATATATATAAAAAATATATGTGTATATGTATATATAATATATCTGTATATGTGTGTATATGTGTGTGTATATGTGTATATGTATATATATATGACAGCAACACTCATAACAATGACAACACAATTACATTGACAATCATGTTACGTTATTTTTAAAATGTTTCCTTTACTTTTTCATTACCTCTTTAACACACTACTTCTCCGCTGCGAAGCGCGGGTATTTTGCTAGTATATATATATATATACAGTAATCCCTCACCTATCGCGGGGGTTACGTTCCAGAGCCCACCGCGATAGGTGAAAATCTGCGAAGTAGCGACCTATATTTATTTTATTATTTATACATATTTTAAGGCTTTATAAACCCTTCCCACACTCTTATAAACCTTTCTCACTCTCTTGTTAACCTTTCCCACGCTCTTATAAACACTTCCTATGCTCTTAAACACTTTCTACATTCTTAAACACCGCAGACCAACACTGCACACTGCACGCAGCGATCAGACGTCAATGTGTCTGCACTCGCTTTGTGAAGGGGGGCAGCTGAACTCACGCTGAGCAGAAATGGACTTTGTGCTGCTTCTGCCAAAATGCCTGCTTGTCGCTCTGCACGTTCGGAAGGAGGAGGAGTGTGTGTGTGTGTGTGTGTGTGTGTGTGTGTGGTTTTGTGAGGGCTGAACGCACGTTCGCTCAAAGCCCCCCTCCCCGGAGGCGCAGTTCGCATTGTCAAGGGGGTGGGGAGCTGAATGAAAGCTAAGGAGAAGTGGACTTTGTGCTGGCTTTCTGCTGCTTGTCGCTCTGCGTGTCAATAATTTAAAAGCCTGTACATCACCAATTTTCCTGTCTCTCTGTCTTGTCTTGCATGAAGTTAAAATGTTTTATAATAGTGAGATGTTACTCATATCCTTAGCCCGATATTCACATATCATATGTGTTAACAAAGTGTGTTTTATAAGTTTACATGTGTTTAAAGCATGTGGGATGGGTATTTTAAGGCTTAAACTATAAAAATGTTTATTTATATGGTCTGTCTATATCGCGGATGTTCTCCTGTTGCTGATGGGTGTGGAACATAACTTCCGCGATAGGCGGGCAATCATTTGTATTTAAAAACCCGCGAAGTCGTGAATCCGCGAAAAGTGAACCGCGAAGTAGTGGTACAATCATATATATGTTGATTTCTATATTCAGTGAATACACGCATAACACTGTTCACTATAGAAGTGAGGCAGTGCAACACAGAGACTGGAATATTTATGAGAACAGCCAGAGTATTATGGTGAAGGAAGTGTTTTGAACCATATTAGTACAGCTGTTCTTATGCATTCTAATAGTCAGCATTTTAATATGCAAAATTTGTCATTTTATATTTTGACACTAAGTAATGTACTGCACAATAATTTCAGTTGTGTTGATGATCCAGAAGGATTTGTTTCACCAATCACAACTCTGTTGAAATTTTGTAACCTGGTGGTGGAATATGCAGTGTAATGTAATTAATATAACTTCCTAACTCTCGGGTCGAAGCAGTAAGCTGACATGAGGAATGGAAATGTCCCGCCCCCATGCATTGCGGTTCGAAGCAATGAGCAGACATGCGTAGTACTGAGATTGCATCCTGATGGGGTGCCGAAGCCTCAGACATGCTGAGTACTGAGATCGTGACAGGACACCGAAGCCTCTGACATGCGCACTAGGTTAACTGAGGCTTCGAAGCCTCGAACAGATTCGAAGCCTCAGACATGCGTAGTACTACTGAGATTGCGTCATGACGGGCTTCGAACAGGGATTTGAAGCCTCAGACATGCGTAGTACTGAGCTCATGACGTGGCTCCGAAGTCTCAGACATGCGCACTGGGTTAACTGAGGCTTCGAAGTGTCGAGCAGATTCGAAGCCTCGGACATGCGCACTGGGTTAACTGAGGCTTCGAAGCGTCGAGCAGATTCGAAGCCTCGGACATGCGCACTGGGTTAACTGAGGCTTCGAAGCGTCGAGCAGATTCGAAGCCTCGGACATGCGCACTGGGTTAACTGAGGCTTCGAAGCGTCGAGCAGATTCGAAGCCTCGGACATGCGCACTGGGGTAACTGAGGCTTCGAAGCCTCGAGCAGATTTGAAGCCTCAGACATGCGTAGTACTACTGAGATTGCGTCATGACGGGCTTCGAACGGGGATTTGAAGCCTCAGACATGCGTAGTACTGAGCTTATGACGGAGCTCTGAAGCCTCAGACATGCGTAGTACTGAGCTCATGACGGAGCTCTGAAGCCTCAGACATGCGTAGTACAGAGATTGGATCATGATAGGGCTTCGAAGTCTCGAGCAGACATGGTTACTGAATCTTTGTGAAGCCTCAGCACACTCAAAGGCATTGACCTCTATATTTTGAGAGTCTATCTGACACTTAACTCTCTAGTTATATTTTGTAATTCGTATTGACATTACACACTTCACTTAATATAGTTAAACTACAATTCAGGTAGTTGCTGAGAAGTAATTATTGTTCTTGTGGTTTGCTGTGATTTCCTTTGTCTGATACATAGTGTCAAAGATATATTGTCATATATCAACTTTATATATATAAAAAGATTAGGTAAATCGTGCAACCTTTTTATGGAACGCTTAATTTTGTTCAAAACCGTACGTCATATAGTATACATCTATAAATATAATTTTTTTGTCTTCATTAGGAGAATACAACAATGATATTCTCGTGTCAATTAAACCAATTTAACGTGCATATGTCAAACAACATATTTCCACATCCGCCGCAGTAAGAACAGTAGTAGTAGTTCAGTTGTGCGAAACTCGTTGATTATCCTGATTAGGTGGCTCAATGGTATCGCAACTGTCTCTCGGTAAAAACACCAGCGGTTCGCGTCGTCGATCCTCCACTTGTTAAAGGTTTTTTTCAATTCCTCCATTTAACAATATTTTGGGCTTGGACGGATAGTGAGCGAATCGAGCTGTCGAGGGAAGATTGGGCCGCCGTAGACGGGCAGGGGGCACACGTTCCTAATTATATTGTGTATGTAAAGAGTTTCACTGTGAAACGTAATAAGCTTCATATTTGTGTGTTTGGAGACCCTGGTGTCGTACTGAATTTGTATTGTAGAAAAACAAACTACTGTGCAGCATGCCTAAATGTGTCTTTTCGTTTCTGATCGCTATACGGCACTACCAATTTAAGACAATTCGCTATAAACAGTTTCAGCCAATCAGCGCCTTCTAAACATGCAGAATGACAGTGTGATCCTTTATTGTAGCGGCGCAGCATCTTCGTTTCAGTCAGTCATTGTCCTGTTAGACTATTTACTGTTAAGTGCTGCTTGAGGTAGCGTTTATAGTACAACAGGTAGCCTACGTAGTTCTTAAATTGGTATTGAAATGCACACACAAGTCTCCTAAATTATTTATTGAAATGCCTACATTTACAGTGTCCGTTTTAGGAAATCGTAGTTTTTACTTGTTCCCTTTATTAGGAATTACAATTTCTCAGTGTCATATATTATTCGTTACTACTCGCGAGTCCCGCATCATTGAGATTCTGATTTATATTCGGTATAAGCAATTTTTTAAAAGGAGCGTTCATTGAACTGACTATAGCAGACTTGTCATCTTCTTAAAATGACTTTATTGATTTGATGTTGACAATCATAAGGTCAAAAACCAAGGAGGCGAAGAGTTTGCACGGACTGTGCTGTTTCTTTTTTTTGTGATATCGCATCAGTAGAGAGTGCGTCAAATTAACAATGCATTCTGTCCTAAATGGCAGCGCATACGCTTTTTTATATTTCCTAAAGGCCAATGTGTCTCAGTTTGCTCATTAATATGTTTTGATAGTGTATTTTAGTGAGAATGATTATAAACATATTACCCATGTTCATTTCCCATGTAGATATGTAACGTTTGGTGAGAATAAATAAAAAGTAACAACACATATAATAGTTATGTTGCATTGTTTATGATTAACAAAATTCATAGTTTATCTGAAATGTTCTACTTATACAGTCGATTTATTCCACTTCTGAAGGTGTACATTGTCGGTATTCTCCATTGCAATTGCCCCAGAGTGTAAGGTGTGCCAGTGCAACTGAAGGGTGGCAGACGAGCTCACGTAATGGGTGACAAGGCACATCCTCACCCTGATGCCGAGGCTCTTGTCATGAATATTCCCATCTTGTGCTTTTTCTCGTTCCTGCCAGTTTACTATTATTATTGGACATGTATGTAGAGGGAATGTGTGTGTTATTTTATGTCTATGAAAGGAAGGACGGTAAAGCCTTGAATGACACTGAGTGTTGATACTTTGGGTGACACGACAGGTGAGGAGCAGGGAACGTTAAATGTGACAGTGACTGCGGGGGATTGTGGGACTGGAAGATGGTTTAAGAATACAGAAACGACAAAAGCTTAGTCTTTCAATAATTTTATTTACATCAATGATTTACTCCGTTGAGCTGCAGTTCGGAAGATTACTTATTTACCCCCGGCGCAGCCTTTGATAAGATGCATTCAGAAGGAAAGGATGTTCCTGACAAAGTCAGGTGTTATTTTGAAAGTTTGGCTCCAGATGTGCTTATCCAGCTGCTCCTTCTTGTCAGTACTTGAGTGATCTTTATGTTCACCTCTGGATGAATTCGCAAAGTTTCTTTACAACGTTTTTGTCTCATTAACGCAGAACTCCCGAAGCTTTCCTAAAATTGCATAAGACAGTTGTGATTAGTTATGCAGCACATGCTTTTACTCACATTGCTTTTTGGAAATCAGTAATACAAATCAGCTACAGATCTGGGAATCACTGAATAGTAATTCGCATATACTGGTGTAATGACCACGTCGGCTTTAGTGAAGCGTTTCTTAGCCTCTCTGATATGATCGACACGGCGTAGAGTAGATTCTGGATTGTTATAATACGTGCTACCTTACGCAAAATATGCTCATTAATTTGTTACAGATTCTAGGTGGACACGATTCCACACCAAGGAAAAAGGTGCCCCATGTAAATCGTTCATAATGTCTCCAAAATATATTTGTTAACTTTCAGACAAGTACTACTTAACTGTTTTATACAAAATCCTTATTTCAACATATGCGAGCCTAAATTAGGATTTGATCTCGGGTTAGCGAACTTTATCGCTGTAGCAAGAACAACTGCTTTTACGCTTTGAGCCAAAGCGCTTTAACAGACTAGTGAATGACCAAATCGACTGCTGACTGCGCAGATATCAATGACGTCATTACGCAAGCGTGACTCAAAATCACGTGACGGGCGCATTTGCAGCAAGCCTCGAAGCGGCGCTTCGATCTCCAGTGCTTCGAAAGCTCGACACAGTGTCGAAACCCGAGTATCGAGCGGCCCATCACTAGTACTAGTTACTTTTACTCATTATGCTGTTTCTAAAAATTGTTTGTGGTTTTTGCGCAGTGAAAATTTTTGTTACTGTGTCTAATTCTTCTACTCTTAAAAATCCATTGAAGATACTGGGCTTGACAGAAAGAACGCTTGAAGTAAGTCTCCCTTAAATTGAGAAGTTGGGTTTATTTCAGCTTGGTTTCGGTTCTAACAATGAGGGTTAGAGCAAATCGTGCTTGGTAACCTAAGCAACTAGGCGTTATTTTTTTCGACAGCTCCGTATAGAATCTATAACAAGTTATGTTTTGATAAACTTGTTTGACATGTCCACATACGTATAGCCAATTTAAAATGTGTATTGTTTAAATATTTTAATTTTTTTTTTTTTTTAGTAATAGCTGCAGTAAAGGTATGTGCCACAGTAAATACAGTCGGCCTGCAACTGTGAATTCAACCAACTTGATCAAAAATTATAAAAAAATCGAGAAAGTTCCCAAAACAAAAACTTTAATTTGCTGTATGTTGAGCACTACACTGAAACCATGCTATTTAGAGTTAGACATAACCTGCTGTAACCTTGCTCCATAGGAGTTGAATAAAATGGCTCATAGGAGAAAACTTGCAGCACATATGTGGAAGCCAATTGCTGACCAACCACATTGCTCTTTAGTTGGTTAGCTCTGCTCATACAAAGCACCCTTGCTCTATCCTCTGGATTGATCGATCCTGTTTTCTGTCAATCAACACTTTTGTAAAAGGAAAGCTCTTTATTGCATGTCCGTATTAGGTTTGGTTCAGAGCACTGTCAATTGGCAAGGTGGGAAATGGTTTCCATTTTTACACTGCACGCAATACTGCAGCTATAAAACAAAAGACATTGACATATTCTGAGAAGTAGAGACCCTCTATCAAAAAAAAAAAGACTAAAAAAATCACTAACTGGAAAGTTAAACTGAAAACAGACTTCCTTAACCTGTGCTTCCCCCAAAACAATGGGAGTCCATCAATCAGCCCACAGGCACCTGCCTAGAGCACTGGCTGTAAACTTGTGGAAAAGTTATCTATACACGTGTGTACAAAAACCTGTACAGGCTAGGAACTGCTTGGACACACACAGACTGCCTTTGGGTAACCAGTACACTGTAAATTGCATTATGAAATTTCAGCCAATGAATCTGTTATTATTGACAGGGACACACACCTGCAATGCGGCAAGTGCTGCCCCACGTTTCTCTAAACCGAATCCATTCATTTGGCAATCGAGACTGTAGGGTGCTATGAGGCTCTTGGCGCTACATTGTGTGTACACTTTGTTTCTGTGGAAAAAAATGGCTTCTAAAAAGGAGTTAAGTGGCCAAAGCAATCCCCCAAAGGCTAAGAGAGAACAAAAGTGCCATCTCTGTATGGTAAAATAAAAATCTTAGATCTTTTGAAATCGTGCATGTCACTTGCCGAAGTCCTTGTTCCCTAAACAACCCCTGTATAACAACTATTTACATCTTATCCTTATTTTATTAGGTATTCTAAATCTAGAGATGATTTATAGGAGGATGTGCATAGTTTATATGCAATTTATTATGTAATTTTATATAAGGGACATCCTGAATATCTGCCAGTTTTGGTATGTGTTCTGGAACCAATCCTTCATAGATAGAGGAACAATTGTAAATAATAAAGTAATGCAAAGTTGACTGACTTACTCATCAAAATACTATTTCCAGTTAAAAAGCTGAAATTTGTCAGGATGGTACAACTACGGCCATATGTATCCACTAAGAAAGGACATTTTGATATGTTGGTATTTAGGGTTATACCCCCACTCGCAATAGAAAAACTAAATACTCCAAAATCTCAGAAATGCTTAGATTGATTTGATTTTAATTTGCTAACTTTTTTTTTGTCTGTTTATTAATATTATTCTAGTGTAAATGCTCTGTGCTGAGAGCGTGCTTCATCCAATTGAAGGATGGAGCAGAGGCAATTGAGGGGTCGAACAGACCCACTAACAATAGGATGGATGGAAGAGTGAAGAAGGGGAACAGTGTCCCAAGACCGGAAAGAGGCAAGATCGTATTGGCTGTGTACAGTGAGGTCTGAAATGTAAGAAGAAAGTTCGGCGAAGCTTGAGAAAGGTGCAAAGCTCAGTGGTTAGCATGTGTACTATACAACTCTAGTGAGGGAGAGAGAAATGTGAAGTAGTTCTCCACCTCGGCGGTAAGCCCCTGATCTTTTTGTTCCTCATATATAATGTAACCACTGATCAATGTTACACTATTATTTGAATCTGTGCCCTAAGGGAACCCGTTCTTCAATTTTTTTTAAAAAAAAAAATTTTAATTTACATATACCGTATCTTCAGTAAAGTGTCAAGTCATTTTTAATCCGCGGTAGCCAACGTTGGTCTAGGAGGGCTGCAGGTTTTTGTTCCAATCCTGTTTTTTAATGAGAGGTAAACTATTATTGATGAAGCACTTATTGTTCAAGTGACAATTTGATGCTTCATTTTAGTGGTGTCAGTTGTTAAAGACCCCCATCCTTAATTGCTTATTTCAGTCTTAAACGGCTGCATGGCTCCTTATAAGTAATAAGATGTACATGATAAAGGAGCCAGCAGTTCTCCATTTAACTTGTTCCTATTTATACCTGTGTAGATTCATCATGCACTATTTGGTTTAATAAAACACTTAGTAGAAAAGTGTGACAGATTGAAAATTTTCTGTTTCAGGCTTCGAATCATCTGGATGATATTCTTAGAAAAGAAAAATATCTGTAAGAACCTAACATTGGAGACTAACATGCCAAAAAATTAAATGAGGTCTGAGATTGTGAAGGATTGGTTTCTAATTAAGCAATTAGTTTGGAACAAAAACCTGCAGTCACTTCGACCCTCCAGGACCAACATTGCCTGCCCTTGTTTTAAATGACATTAACGTGTATGACTGGTCATACTGTGTAATTATCCATTATGATAAGGGAAGTGACACTGGGGCAGTGCTCCTGTGTTAAAGTAGTTTTCATTTCTGTTTCCTTGTAAAATGTACAAAAGAAGTTTACTTATAAATGTACTCTATATTCTAGTAATTCTGAAGTATGTTCTTGTATATAATTTTTCACTTACTGCCAAATGCATTTCACATTGCTACCAAATATTTGTCTTAAGTGCAACATTTACAAACTAGAACAGCATGCTCTAGTTGGAAATGTAGACTTTAACCACAAAATTTACACTTTATTTTGTAGTTTATTTTGTCATTAAAGTAGAATGTTGTAACATTCATCTTAAAATCGATGTTTAATTTACATAGAGTTTCTCAAATCCCAGCGTGTTTTATGTGTGTGAATCACTATGTGCTTCTTAAACAGGCTTTCTCTTTCTCAGACAGGAGCAAACAGGCACTGATCATCACACAGAGTACATTACATTCATGATATTACGACTCTGTGAAAATTTTAGAATAGTAAGATGTATGCTTTTATGGAACATTGAAAAATCTTTGTTATACATGTTTAATTTTTCCATCCATCCAGAGTTTTGCCAGTTCCAGCAAGTATCATGTGTGAGGCAGGAACAACCCGGGATGGGGCACCAGCTCAACGTTACTGCTGCACTACTGTACCCTCACTTGTATACATTATTTCAAATTTATCTGTAAAATGTTAAATGCATACTTTAATGGATTTCACCATAAAAATGATATCAAGTATACATCCAAGTATTCTAACAGCACACGGCTCCAAGAGGATAGCTCATGGAAACCTCAGTCAACTTAGAAGCCAGTCATCATCATCTGTAAATGTGTGCTATCGTCTATTGAATTAAATCAAATTCCTTTACTGTCATTGCATGGTACAATGAGATTCAATTTGCAAATCCTCCCATAAATTTATTTTTCTATAAAATGATAAAATAACAATAGTAATACGATAAAAATGAAAAATATACTGTACAATATGAAAGCATAAGTACAATAAACATGTACATACAGTGCAAATTGTTCATAAAGTGACTTGGGTTGTGCAATGTTACAGTTGTAGTGCAAGTTTACAGTGAGGTAATTATAAGTACAAGCAATTTTACCAGGAGCACTTGATGGACTGACTAAGTGCATTTTATAGATCTATGGATGAAACTGTTTCTGAGCCTTTAGGTCCGTGCAGGAAAGGCTCTGAAGCGTTTGCCGGATTGGAGAAGTTCAGATAGACTGGGTCATGGCTGAGTGGAATGTATGCAGATACTGGTGGCTTTCCTTAAGCAGTGTGTGAAGCTGTATCCTGCTAATTTTCTGCGCTCTCGCCACAACCCGTCGTAGAGCTTTCTGATCAGTTGCTGTACAGCTATGATACCACACACACATAAAGTGGGTTAAAATACTCTTGAGTGGTGCCCAGAGAGTGATAACACTGAAGCAGTTATGATATATGGAATAGTTTAATTCTGTACACTATTATATTGTTACATAATGATTATAATCAAGTGAGTGAAATTAAATACATATCGTTTACAAATTTAAGTGTATTTAATAAATTTCATGTCACTGATGCAAATCAGAAAAAAGGGAGACCACACGGAAACAGTAGCACTGCTTTGACTCTGGATGCCGCCAGTTTACAAAACCGAGCAGAAAAGTGCATAAGCAAGGGGGGAGGCTGCTGTGAGAGTGTGTATGGTTTTACACCAAGCTTAAATTCTGAAGTGATTCTGCACGTCCAGAGTATATTGATAACGAGGATGAGACTGAGTATAGGTGTCAGTTGAAGAAGTTTTGTTTCTTGGTGCAGAAATAACTGTCTGCGACTTAACATCAGAAAAGCAGAGGAACTGGTTATTGACTTTTGCCGCACCAGAGAGCCTCTGTGTCCAGTCACTATTCAGGGAGTGAATGTAGATGTGGTCCACTCCTACAAGTATTTGGGGGTCCACATTAATGACATGTTAGACTGGTCTTGAAATACAGGGAAACTTTATAAGTTTTTTCACCTTAGGAGACTGGATTCCTTTAATGTGGGAAATGACAACCTTCACATCTTCTATAACCCTGGGCTGCAATGTGCTGGACTGCTAACATAACTTTAAAAGAGCCCCACCAAATCAATAAGCCTAATTAAAAGGGCACGCTCAGTTATAGGATGTACTCTGGACTCCCTGGAGGTTGCAGCAAAGAAGATAATTAAAGTAAAACTGAGTGTCATTATGAACAGTGGTGTACATCCTTTCTCTCATATACTAACACTGAGGACTTTCAGCTAATTTAATTATTCAGCAGAAGCGTCTCAAGAAACGCTACAGGGGCTCCTTTATACCAACAACAATATGTCTGCATAATGTCTGTCTGTGACTGTGATAGTCAAATCAAAACTTTTCTTTCTTTTTAATTTTCTTGCTTTGTAGTAATTCTGGTGTGTGTTTATACCAAAGTGTGTGTGTCGGTGTGTATTTATTTATTTAAAGAGCTTCTGTAAAAAGCCAGATTTCCCCCTGGGGACAAGTTCTGTATCTCGTCTACTTTATGAGAACTGAATAAAACTGTTAACTTCTGTATTCTGCCCCATAATACACTGTGCATTACATTAGCTTCACACTTTAAGTCCCAGGTATACAATCTGTAGATATAATACTATCCTCTATGGTATGATATGATGTTATCGATGATCAGTTCTCATGGCCTGCTCAGGTACCCTACACATGTTATCCCTTTCTAAATTAGTGTTTTTTTAGTATTGGTTAATACAAATTATTAAAAATCCAAGCAAGAGATATAAAAATGGATGGACGACTCTTCATTTTAATTTCCAAACAGTCAAATGATCATTAAAAGCTACATTATTTCCATTATCATAAACTATATAGCCAAATCAGGCACATCTGGAAAAGACCAGAAGGAATTACCAACTGGAAGTTCTATCTGGTTCAATACCAGTTGGTTGACGGGCATGGGTGGAGCAGATCATAACTTATTAAACCTTGAAAGAAGAAACTGGCCTTTGGGATGTCTGACAGGAAGAGTTGGATGTAGTCAGTCTATGCAAATAGAGTCTGGAAGCAGTCTTTTCTTTTGAGAGTGGTCTTCTTCCTACTGTCAAATCCCTCCAAAGGAGAAGCTCCAGGCTTTTGAGGGGTTACTCACAGACCATAACTGGAGTTTGTATTGATGAGTGAAAGTTAGTGATAGTAATTTGTGGGGGAAAACTTCAGCTGTTTTAGAAAACAACTCGAAACTCATCTGTTCAGGAAGGCTTTTAGGTCTACTTGACTTTGACTTTACTACCCTTCTTTGTTTACCTTTATGTCAAGATGCTCATGTAACCTGTGTGTGTGTGCTAAACCATCAATTATGTTGTCTGTTAGGCTTTTTTCTCAGAATTTACTGTCTTAGTCTTCTTTATTTATTTATCTGGTTTGTACAATGCTATATACTGTATACCCTGCCATTCTATCTTAAACTCTGAAGTGCCTTGAGCATAGGAAAGGCGCTATATAAATAAAATGTAGTATTATTATTGTTGTTATTATTATTATGTGTAATGGAGAGCTGTTGAGCTGCCAAAATGGTCTGACTGGATTGTCTACTTTGAACTATCAGAAGACTGTCAAAGTGAAGGTACACTAAAATATGTCTAGGTAATGCACAGATCTTTTCAATTCTTACTTAGAAGACTTTTGCTTATATTTTATGGGAACCAAGAACATACAGTGTGAGTCTGGCTCATCCATAAAAAGACATATGGGGTGTTGCTACTCAATGGTATTCTTTTCAAGTTTCCAGTAGTTCAATCACTCTCAAGGAGCTGTAACTAAAAGTTGGTTGCTGACTGTCATGGCAGATATCCAATAACCAGTTGGCAAATACCAATAGAGATAGAGGCTGTATCAAGCAAAGAAAGAACCCTTCATGTACCATTTGTAGGAATGCTTCCAGATCGGACAGAGGAGTACCAGCAGATAAGTGGTATCTGTGTCATAAGCAAAAGTAATGGTCTTTATATGGGTGAAGGTTGGTTTGCCAGAAGTTCTTTAAAGCTTGCCATTTGATAACTATGGTAGATAAGAAATTTGACAAATGAGAGGAGACTATTCAGCCAGTCAAGCTTTGTTTGTTTAGTTAACAGCTAAGCTGTCCCAGTTTCTCATCCTGAAATTTCTTGAAGGTTGTCAAGGTTTCTGTTTTAAGTACATCTCTTGGTAGATTGTTCCAGATCTACACTCTTCAGGTAAAGAAACGTGTTTAAAAAGGCTAGCTTTCTGATTCATTTGGTGCACTGCATCACTCTGCCTGTTCCAGAAGTCAGTTATCTAATTTCTTCTGCTAATGTGGTAACAAGGATGACATCACACAATACTGTGTGTGTAGTAAAATGATGCATAAAGTGTGTGTTTCTTTTGACGTGTGCATAAATATAAATTAGTGATTTCACTTCAGGTTATTATTGTATACTATGTTCTTGGATGGTATTGGTGTTGCAATGTATATTTAAGGTTAATTTTGTGTTACTTTTGAAGTCTATGTGTGTTGATGCTTAGACAGCAGTATGGGGGTGACTGTTTAAGAGCAACGAGATGTAATTTACAGTACTGTGTGCATTATCTGACATCTGTTAATGTTGTTTTTTTTGTTATATTCAATTGTTTTAATATAGAAAATTGATTAAGTTCCAGATCCACATGTCAATATTCTAAATATACAAGGTGCAGTTTTTTCCAAGTAATTATAGTAAGGTACACTATTGATCTGTTGCTGCCATTTACTGGATGTGTAATGCTTTTAATTTAGTAGTATTACATTGATATGCATGATTTATGAAACTTAATTTCCTGTCTTTTAGAAAAAACATCCATACCTATTATATCTCTGCATGCATATAAAGGAGGAACACTCTAGTAAATTTTGCCCTGTTCCTTGTTCTTGCCAACTATTCCTTTTGCCTGTTCAAAAAAATGTAAACGATTGGCAAGGCAGGATCTTCCTTTCATAAACCTTTGCTGACTGTTATATTATTTTCATACAGGTACATTTTCTAATTGATTTCTTATTATAGTTTCCATAATTTTGCATGGAAAGGGTAGTAGGACAGGGATTACATTACTTAAGCTATTCTGAGAAAACTGGGGAAACATCAACTGCAGATATCATCAAGAGTTGGAACTTTTAAACCAAAGCCTGTTTTTGGGGAGGCAGTATAGGAGGCATCTGAAGGGATTTGGTCAGTAGCAGGAAGAGCAGTGTGGATGAGATGTGGACAGGAATGCTGAGAGCACCTGATATTGTGGAATTGTCTTTATTTATGTTCTTTACATATTGTGTGGAAGTTGAGACTGTTGCATCTTGCGTAACATTTGAAAAATATGATACTATTTATTACATTATCACCATTCAATAAAGAAACAGAAAAAAGAGGATGCAAAGGAGATCCTTCTTTCTTTACTGGAACAGAGTATGAATTTAATTGTCACATACATGCCTTTGTAATAAAACACTAATAAAACTTTGTTCCAGTGACAAAGGTAACAGACTCTTCAGCCATCCTGGAAAGGCCAATGCAGGGGGGGCCTTAGAGCAGAGACTGTATGCCAGTTGAACGTTTGATCTATGAGTGAAAATGGCAGGAAAAACAATGTGAACCAGTGAGTCTCCATAGTTAAAAATACAGAAAAAGTCAGAGCCAAAAAAAATCTAATAAACCAGAATACAAACAAAAATATAATTGAAAAACCACACAAAGTACTAAATCTCAAAAGAGATTTTTACTCAAAGCTAACACACCAAAATTTTCTCCACTGAATCTGGAATCAGTGCAGAGAGTGTGCCACTATCATAACTGACCCGTGACTTCTGTGTCTCACATCTGGTAGTGTTAACGGTTGTTATAAACACTATAGTGGTGGTAAAGTAAGGACTCCCAAAACAATCCATAAAATGGCAGCACAAGCACATCAAGAAAATAACATAAAAGCAATCACTCTTTCAAAATGAAGTCAAGCATGTAAATTAAGTAAAGAAATAAGCTCTCCTCCTCTCAAAACCATTAAATCATAACACAAGTGTGGAACAATGGATCACGTCTTTGCCCTTACAGGCGTATATGAGAGGTTGTGGGCATTTGATGTAACCATGGTTGTAGACTTGGAGAAGGCTTATGGTTACATATCTGCTGTATACTACTCAATGCATTTACACATTGAAAAAACTATTTACACTGACATGTTAAACTAGCAAAAGTACTTAGTCTTTTATGATTCTAATTCTTTTTTTGTAAGCTCAGTTTTTATATTTCTAGTATGTACTATATTTTTTCTGATTTTGAAATACTTTGTTAATCCCTGAGTGGTAATTGTCTTTTTGCATGACCTTTGGGAGTTAGTGCACATGGTCAGTGATTGTGCAGCTGTCCTGGAGCAATTGTCAGGTTAAGGGCCCAACAGAGTATACTTGAAAGTATGCTGCATTCATTTTTTTTTCTTTTTATATAGGCTAAATTAGTTTTGCAACTAATTAGCTTGTTTTTCTTTTTTTGTGTGGTGTGTGGTGTTTTTGGTTTTTTTTTCTTTGTTTTCTCTGGCAATATCTGCTTGATTACTAGGGTCACATTTCCCAAAAGGCAATTTGATGTTTACTTTTTCCAAGATTGTGGACAATTCTAAATGATTTTGCTACAGTTAGCTTTTGAAATTTGGCTTAACAATATTTTTGTCACCATTTTTTTGTCATAGGCTTTTGGATTGTGATTATGTTATGGCATTTAGTTTTGTCTGTTATTTAAAAAAAAACACATTTTGGAAGCATCCTTTAACTACAAGTTTTGATTAGCATTTAAGAATTTGGTGCCCTGCTTATAGCATGAGGCAGTACCTGCAGCTGCTTTAGATTGCACAGGTAGTCAAGCTCCTCCAGGATGACACATCCATATGTGCCATCACAAGAAGGTTTGCTGTGTCTCCCAGCACAGCCTCAAAAGCATGGAGGAGATACCAGGAGACAGGTTGTTACATGAGGAGAGATGCATAGGGCTATAGAAGGGCATCAAGTCAGGAGCAGAACCGGTATCTTCTCCTTTGTGAAAGGAGTAACAAGAGGAGCACTGGCAAAGCTCCACAAAATGACCACCTACTTGCTACTGGTATCCATGTTTCTGACCAAACTGTCAGGAATAGATTCCATGAGGGTGGCATGAAGGCCTGATGTCCTCTAGTGGGACCTTTTGTCACTGCCCATCACAATCGCCAGAGAATACAGCTCCTCCATTGGCTCCCCATTTTATTCACAGATAAGAATAGGTTCACACTGAGTACATGTGACAGACGTAAAAGAGTCTGGAGATACTGTGGTGAACGTTATGCAGCCTGCAGTATCATCCAACATGACTGGTTTGGCGGTGGGTCAGTGATGGTCTGGGGAGGCATATCCTTGGAGAGTCGCACAGACCTCCACGTGGTAGGCAACAGTACCCAGACTGCTGTATTGGGTAAAATCCTCATAGCCACTGTCAGACCTTATGCTGGCACAGTGGGCCCTGGATTCCTCCTGGTGCAGAACAATACCTGGCCTCATGTGGCCAGAATGCATAGGCAGCTCCTGGATGATGTAGACATTGATGTCATTGACTGGCCCACACGTTCCCTAAACCTAAATCCAACTGAGATGTTATTTATTGGTGCATACGCCACCGCCAAATAGCGTGACAGACTGTCCCAAGAGCACACTGATTCCCTGATCCAGGTCTTGGAAAAGACCTCCCAAGACACCATCAGCCTTCTCATCATGAGCATGCCCAGATGTTTTCAGATGTGCATACAGGCAGGTTGGGGCAATACATACTACTGAGTTACATTGCCGTGATGAAATTTACACAAGTTGGATCAGCCTGTGATTTTAATTTTTGACTTAGGTTTTCAGTGTGATGTTAAATTCAGCTCTAAGTGGATTGGTGATTTTGGTTTCCTTTGATCATTGTTACATCATTTTGTTTTTTAACGAATTACACAATATTACTCAGTAAAGATTTTCCACTTGAATATTTCATTCTTCGAGATCTGATATGTGATTTAAGTGCTCCCTTAATATTTTTACCAGTGTGTATATATGAATATTAAAAACAAACTATGAAAACACTCATGAGAACTTTTTACTTGGGTGATAGAAAGCTGCTGCTGCCACTTACAGGGTTGCAGGAGGGATTAAGATGAGGTCACACCTGCTCAGATTGTGTCAAAGCTTTATATATTTAAAATCATTTTCATGTTGTCTTCCTATCTAGGTAATGTCACAAGAACTAATACTTCAGTACCAAATCAATACCAAAATGGCAAAAAAGTAATAGTACGAGTTTTTTTACAGTATCGGTAGCACTGAATGAAAGTCGGTACCAAACTGTTGAGTAACTGCAAGTGGATGAATTATCACAATATCAAAATAATCTGGTAATGGCTCTCAGTGCTACACCACTGCATTAACACATGCTGAAAAGAAAAACTGTAGAAGTCATGTTTGGAAATAACCTGGTGTTCAAGGTAGGAAAATTTCAATGCATGATTGCC